>NC_056729.1:523091775-523391775 GCF_019279795.1 Protopterus annectens
AAGTGGCAATCTGGGAAGGATACAGGCAAAGCTGATAGTTGTTAGTTGAGGTAGTTTGGCACATAGTCAGGATATTCCTTGGTAGTTGTATTAGGGACAGTGCAAGGAGAGGAGGTGATTGGAATATTATACCTCTCAGTTTACCTGGGAACACCAAGGGATTCTGTAAGATGAACTAGGGACTGTTGTTGCAGATATGGAGTTCCATTCTTCCCTGCTCAGCTTGCTGCCACTATGGCACTTAACTGGATGTGGCTTAGAAAAATGGATGGCTAGAAGGATGAACAGATGAATGAATGAATGAATGAATGAATGAATGAATGAATGAATGAATAAATTAAATAGATGGACAGGTGGATGGGTGGATCAGTTAATAGTCTTAAATCTTTAAGTACTAAACATTGCTGTTGTGTAGTTTCTTTCTTTTTGACACATTATATTCTTTACCTTGAACTTAAATTCTCTGAGCCTCCTGAGTGCAGAGTAGGGATATGGACTACACTGATGACTGTTTTATCAGTGACTCTCAAAGAACTAGCTACGGGTGTTATTTCTATAAATAGATATGTTACAGCATTTATTTGGCATGAAAAATGTGGACTACCTCTTTTAATCAATATTGAGTCTAAGAACTGTTTCCTTCAGGAATGCCACATTTTAATTTATATGTTATTTGCTTTAGAGAAAGCATGTGACAGGATGCCTAGAGAGGAGTTGTGGTATTGTATGAGAAAGTCAAGAGTGGCAGAGAAGTATGTAAGAGTGGTACAAGATATATACGAAGGCAGTGTGACAGTGGTGAGGTCTGCAGTAGGAATGACAGATGCATTCAAGGCGAAGGTGGGATTACATCAAAGATTAGTTCTCAGCCCTTTCTTATTTGCAATGGTCATGGTCAGGTTGACAGACAAGATCAGACAGGAGTCCCTGTGGACTATGATGTTTGCAAATGACATTGTGATTTGTAGTGAGAGTAGGGTACAGGTTGAGGAGACCCTGGAGAGATGGAGATATGCTCTAAAGAAAGAGGAATGAAGGTCAGCAAGACTAAGACAAAATATATGTGTGTGTGAATGAGAGGAAGGATAGAGGAATGGTGAGGATGCAGGAAGTACAGTTGGTGAAGTTGGATGAGATTAAACACTTGAGATCAACAGTTCAGAGTAACGGTGAGTGTGGAAGAGAGGTGAAAACGAGAGTGCAGGAAGGGTGGAGTGGGTGGAAAAGAGTGTCAGGAGAGATTTGTGACAGGCAGGTACCAGTAAGAGTGAAAGGGAAGGTCTACAAGATGGTAGTGAGACCAGCTATGTTATATGGGTTGGAGACAGTGGTACTGTCAAAAAAATAGGAGTCAGAGCAAGAGGTGGCAGAGTTAAATATATTACAATTTGCACTGGGTGTGACGAGGATGGACAGGATTAGAGATGAGTATATTAGAGGGTCAGCTCATGTTGGACGGTTTAGAGACAAAGCCAGAGAGGCAAGATTGCATTGGTTTGGATATGTGCTGAGAAGGGGATGCTGGATATATTGGCAGAAGGATGCTTAGGATGGAGCTGCTAGGCAAGAGGAAAAGAGAAAGGCCTAAGATAAGATTTATGGGTGTGGTGAGAGAAGATATGCAAGCAGTCTGTGTGACTGAGCAAGATGTAGAGGAAAGGAAAAAATGGAAACAGATGGTCTGCTATGGTGAAACCTAAATGGAGCGGGAAGCAGCTGATCAGTTGTCATACAAAGATACTTTGGAGCCTTTATTTGGAAACCAGTACAAAAGTTCAGTTGGAGTTGCACAGAAAGGAAAGGGACAGGAAACTGTTGCAACTCTGACACAGGCAATGTTGTAGAATGATAGGCCAGTTAGTTCTCATATGAAAGAGCAATGGATGACACAGGATGAAACTGAACTGAAGATTCCAGGAAGATTTTCTAGAACCTTCTGTAGAATGCCTGCAGGAAATGGAGAGCAAAGAATGTGCCCTTAGTTTAGAAAAAAATGATCTAAGGGATAAAGTGCTTGATTTAGTAGAGATGGCTAGATATATTATGATCAATGAAAGAAATAGATTACAAAAAGTCAATAAGATCCAAAATTTTAGAAGTCTGATAAAGCAAATGACCAAAGTACTCAAGACTGTTCATTGAAATTCGCACACTATAACAAAAGTAAATTGATATATTACTGTGCAGCTAAACTAATAACAGATAAAGCCTTACCACAAAAACACAGGGCATTAAGGGATAGGAAGTAGAGAAATAAAATGCCATTATGGGAATATCGAACAGAGAAAACTATAAAGCAATTAAGACAAGAAGTGCTGCTGTTAGAAGAGTACAGAAGAGGGAACAGATGAACAATAATACTCAGAAAGATAGATGTGATAAAAACAATACACAGTATCAGAATAGACCAGGATCTATTGTACACTATTGTAAATAATAAACTAAAAATATCAGCACAGGCAGAAAAACTCAGAACATCTCCATATAAATATAAAGGAAGAGTACAAAATAAGCAATTCATTGATGACCCAAAAAGGTTTTTCAGGGAATTGGGAAACAAAACAAAATAGAAACACCACCAAAAAAGAAAAAAATAAACACATTTGGAGAAATATCTATGAAGATCCTGGGAAACATAATAAATATGCTGAATGGATACAAGAAGTAAAAGAAAGAAAAAGAAGTTCAAATGTACAGGACATGAAATGGGATGAAGTAACGGCCAGAGAAATTGAAACAAAATGAAGAAAAACTCCTAATTGGAAATCCCCCACCCCAATGTAGTAGCTAACTTCTGGCTAAAAGTATTAACGTCTTTACATGAAGATTTAGCCATAGATAAGAACTATTTATATGTGCACCCTGAACAGATGCCAATCTGGTTAACAACAGGGAAAACAATACTCCTCCTTAAGAGTAAACTTGCAAGATAACCTAAAAATTCTAGACCAATAACTTGCCAACAGGAAAAATGATACTCCTCATACAGAGTGAACTTGTACGATATCCTAAAAATTACAGACCAATAACTTGCCTTCCAACGATGTATAAACCATAGTCTGGAATTTATGCAGACAGAGTTTATAGTCATTTAGAACAAAACTCAATCATGGCAATAGAACAAAAGGGTAACAAAAGAAAGTCATATGGAACAAAGGATCATCTTTTTGCTAAATAAAGTCATAATGGAGAATTGAAAAAGGTGGAGTAATTTAAGTAACCAATGGATAGATTACAAAAGTGCATTTGACAGCATCCCACATTCATTAATAAATGAGTGCTTATCAAATATATAAAATATTCCCTACACTGATCAATTACATTACACTGACTATGAAACAGTGGAAAAACACTTTGCAGCTAAGCCACAATAAAGGACAGATTGTTTATTATCCCAGGGATAAAAATTCAAAGGGGATATTCCAGAGTGACTTTATCACTGCTGCTCTTTTATCCTACTCTTAACCCATTAAGCTGTCTACTTAATAGATTAAGTCATGGCTAGAATTTGGCTCCCAGCAAACAACAAAGAGTAAAGACTTCCCATCTTCTTTTTGTGGATGATTTAAAACTGTATAGTTCCTCAGATGAGGAACTTAAAGCACAAGTGCAAGTGGTCAAAACTTTCTCAGATGATACAAGAATGTCATTTGGTCTTAATAAATGTGCAAAAACAACCTTTAAAGCAGGAAATCTGCAGCACCAGGACAGGAATGTGATATAAAACAACCTGAGTAAGAGGGAGTATATAAATATTTGAGAAATGGTGAAGGATCAGCAATAAAACATGAACAATGTGATTAAAACTTAGTAAGGAGTATTTAGAAGTTTACAATTAATAATGAAAACAGCTCTGACATCTAGGAACAAAGTTCAAGCTATAAACCAATTTGCTCTTCCTGTTCCAAATAACAATTTTGGGGTGATTGACTGACCTCAAAAGTTATTGAATCAGTTGGACAGGAAAACAAGAAAAATGCTTCATGCTTACCAAATGATTTATAAAAAAATCAGTTTATACCAAGATTATACTTACCCTGTTCTGAAGGAGGTAGGGGTCTCTTCAAAATTGATTACATGAGATCAGCAACTGTAGGACTGCATACATACCTGCTGAGCTCACAAAATCCAAACATAGATAAAGTTTTAAAACATGAGGAGAGCAAGTCTAAAATTACTTCCCTGCTTAGTATAGCACACCACTTACTCCCCTCAGTCTATCCACACCCATCTTCTCAATTATCACCCTACCTCTTCAACCCCACCCTCTCCACTATATAGTCCAATCACTAGTCTTTACCAACTCACTTTACCCCTCCCTTCTCCTACATTTAGCTCTACTACCTTACTTCTCTACCCACCATGCATCTCTACTATTCCTTATTAACCAATACTCTTTTACTCCATTTTCTTTACCTCACCTATAGCTCCACCTCCCTCCACTCATACCAAATCAGACACTTCCACTCTCCAACACTTCCACTGTCCACCCATTACTCTTAATCCTACACTTATACTGACATCAGCCCACAACTTTATAACAACTCAACCTCTCTTCTCATACCTTTCAAATACATACACACCTACTATCCTAATCCCTCAGCTTCCAGATATCAAAAACTGATTAACAAATTTAGACATATTTTATTACATTCTATAACACAAATTAAACTCCAGACTGACATCCATCCCAACCCAGATCCCAATAATAAATTCTCATACTGCTTACACTCTTCCCCACCTACCACCCCAACAAATTCTTTTCAGTGTACTACACATTCCTATCCCTACACCCTCTTCCAAAAACCTCTAATACTGACCTGCTCTTTACTAATTTCAATCTCTGTAGCATCATAAGAAAATCTAGTGAATTCCATGCTGCCCAAGCCACCTACACACCTGATATAGCTGTGATAAGCGAAATTTGGTTAAAGCCCCACATTAAAGACAAAGACGTTATCACAGCTGGCTATAACATCATTAGACTAGACACATTAAACAAAAGAGGTGGTGGAGTCACCCTTATGTTTAAAGACATCCTCAAAGTTGAACAACTAAACTGTGCTTCTCCTGACCTACCCAACTCTGAAATCCTAATTACTCGCCTCAAAATCAACCCAAACAAAATAATAATTATCATAGCCACCTATCTCCTTCTAGGCAATAACCTTCCCACCATTGAAAGTCTACTTTCAAGTCTACTTTCTTAGGCATCTACCAGTTTCAACCAAGATAATATAGTTCTTGGTGATTTCAACCTTGATTGGAATTACTGCTCATCCAGTAACCCCCCCAACTTCCTAAACTTCTTCAACTTCACCCAAGCCATAACCTGCCCAACTTGCAAAGACAAACCATCCGAAAAGCAGTCAACATTAGATTGGATTTTGACTAACAAACCCAACCTAAGTTACCTAGCCAGTTGTCTTCCAGCCTCCCTCAGTGACCATTTCCCAACCTTTCTATACAGGAAACATGTGCATATTCAAAGCAACATCACTTACAAATACATCCATAGCAAGAACCCCCCCCCTCTACTTTTAACATACTACTCCAACAATGTGACTGGACACCACTTAAAAACCTTCATCTAGACCTGGCTGTTCAGTATTTCAACAATGCCTTCCTCAAAATACTTAATAACCTTGGTCTCACTAGTAATGTATGCTCAAAAGCCAAGCATCTACCTTGGTTAACCACTGGCGCCAAACTGCTACTTATACAAAGAGATGAAGCCTGGTCAGCTTACCACACCACCAAAGATAAAGTAAACCTCTTAAAATATCAACAGCCATGGGATCCAACTAAGAAACAAATCAAAAAAGACAAACAAACTTACTTCCAAACCTGTCAACAGAAACACTTAAACAAACCCCAAAAATTCTGGCAAAGCATTAACTATCTCCTGAGCCCCAGTCATTCCCCAACCCCTGCCCCAGTCACCTCAAACAACACTGATCCTATTGCAACTCAAATCAGCTCTCACTTTATAAATATTATAACCTCCCTGCAAGGTAGCCAGATAATCCTAACCTCTCATTTTTACTTCCATTCAAACTAGTTACATAAAAACACTCCTAGCCAAGCTAAAACCTTGCTGTTTTGCAGTTGAACAACTTCCTAATGAATTTCTAAAATTTGCTGTTTCTTTTATTGCCTACCCAATATCTATCTTGTTTAATCATTCTATTGCAGGACAATATGCCCTACTTTTCTGGAAAATATCACACATCATTCCCCTCCACAAAGGCAGACGCTCTAAATAACTAACTTCCGTCCCCTAGCCATCCTTTCCCCCTTGCAAAAATCTTAGAAAAATGTATCCACAATCAGCTCCTTCTTCAAACTTCCTTAATCACAACCTATTATCCAGTTCTCAACATGACTTTAGACCTAAACATAGTACTAGCACTGCCCTAATAACTTTCACTAACACCACTCATCATCTCATAAAATGAAGGTCAGCTTGTCTCATCAATCTTTCTTGACACCGTTTCCCACCAACTACTACTAAACAAACTCTCCTCTTACAGATTCAGTTCATCATCCCTAACCTGGTTCCATAGCTATCTTTCCAATCAACAGCAGGCCACTAAATGGGAGTACAGTCTTTCCCCTTACTCCCCATCTCAGTTGGTGTACCCCAAAGTTCCATACTTGGTCCTCTCCTCTTTAGCATATTTACAAACAACATCAGCTCTGCCACTCAACTAGCTTCCATTGTCCAGTACTCCAGTAATGCCACACTTATCTGCTCAGTCCTCTCACCCCAATAACTTCAAATAAAAATACAAACTTCTTTTCAGGACATAGAAAAATACCTCTCTGAACATCAACTCATATTAAATTCAAAGAAAACTAAGATAATAGTCTATGATATAAGAATGCCATTTGGCCTTGATAAATGTGTAAAAGCAACTTTTAAGGCAGGAAAGCTGTAACACCATGAAACTATTGGATGGTGCAGTGGCGTAGCAGTTGCACTGTTGCTTCACAGCAAGAGGTTTTCTGGTTCGATTCTCAGCTGGGTTGCCATCTATGTGGACTCAGTATGTCCTCCTTCCATTCATATGGGTTTTCTCTGAGTGCTCTGGTTTTCTCCCACGGTACAAGGACATGATCTGAAGCTTTTCTCCCTGGGCCTCTGCTGAAAACTGGCTTTGTTCTAAGTCAGACTTTCCCAGTAATCAAATGTTAAATAAATATCAATCTGGGACAGGAACGTGATATAAAGGAGTTTGAGCAGGACGAAGTAGATAAATATTTGGGAACTGATGAAGGACGGGCAATAAAACATAAATATATAGAAATAAATCTCAGTAAGGAATATTTCAGAATACTAAAACTAGTATTGATAACAGCCTTGACATCTAGAAATAAAGCCCAACATATAAACCAATTTGCTCTTCTTGTTTTAATTTACAGTTTTTGTGCAATTGACTAGCCCCAAAAGTTATTGGATCAATTGGACAGGAAAACAAGAAAGATGTTTTATACTTATCATGTCATAAGTAAAATCATTGCATACCAAAATTAAATATTCTTCACTCAGAAGGAAGTATGGATCTCCTCAAAGTTTATTACATGTACAGAATTATATTCATGGGACTGCAAATATATTTGTTGAGCTCATCAGAGGTAAACATGGTGGAAGTTTTAAAACATGAGGAGAGGAAGTGTAAGATGGCCTCTCTGCTTAGTTTAGCAGAAGTATTCTGGTGTCAAGTGGGAATGGAAACCAAAGCAGAAGTAGACAAAAATCTGTTAGCAAGTGAATGTGCTAAAAACAAACAAATAAAAGAATATAAGGGCAATGATCAGATGATAAGGAAAGAAATGTGGAAAAGCTATAAATATAGTGTCAAGTATAGAGATCTCCTGGAACAAACTCATGTTGATTAGAGTTGGATGCAGGAATAGTTATGTGAACTGAAACCAAAATGGCAGTTCAGGATACTACATACACATTGGTTTACAAAGTCCATTGAACATGTGGGAGAAACAGACAAATATAGGTTCTGTAAAAAAGAACTGTACCATTCGCAAACCTTCCTGCTGGGTGTGATACGCTCATGGCAGAGGATCTGTACACCGAAAGGCACAATAACTGTTGCCTTGGTGGTTGTGCAAACACTACAGTGTAAAAGTGGCTGAGGAGCATGAACCATAAAGCCTCACAGAGAATGATGAAGTTTATATCACATGGGATCATCCATCACCAGCAGTTCAAAAAATAGATGTGAGAAAACCACATATAGTAGTCCATAAAAATGACAAAAGTAACAAAGTAACACTGATCACTGAAATTGCTACACACAGTGATTACAGTGTCTTACATACAGAGAGACACAAAGTCATAAAATATCATACTTTGCAGGCAGAAATGAGAGCAACATGGAAGAAAAATACCCAGACCATTCCAGTAGTAGCACGAGCAAAAGGTCTACAAAAAAAAAAAAATTACAGTCATACTTAAACATGCTACCAATGAATGAGTCAGTTCTGGGCATATTGCATGTGCTGCAAAAAACACTTATGTCTATAATCAAAGACTGAAGCAATATTAATTTCATGAACTTTAATTATACCCTGACTAAGGAATGGGGTCCATTTCCATTATGGCATCAGAGAACCAAAAGAATTGTAGAAATTATACCTAAATGTTAATCCCTGTGTAACTCATTGAATAGCAAACAGTCCAAGCAACAGAACCCAGGAAGCAATGGTAGATGGCATTGCCTCCACCCAAAGACCTGACACTAACAGACTGATCCAGGATTTGGTCCTTGGTCTCTCCTCTTTAAAATTTACTTCCTGGAAGTGAAAGGTAATGTAAAGGATTTGTGACTGAGAAACTTGCAAACTTGGTGCCATTATAAACTCCCCAGAGGACACAAACATTCCTCCAAGAAGGCATATCCTGAACAAATAGCAGGTATCAAAACTATGGACTAAAACTTAATACCATGAAGTGCATAATCATAGCCTTCAGCAAGTATGCTTTGTCCTTATAAGTGTCACACTGACAGCACAATCTTCCTGAATATTGACCATGTAGTTAGGTATCTGGTAACCAATGTCAACAATAAACCGTTCTTTCATCACCGTGTATCTGCTGTTGTAAGGATGTCTTTTTCATTGCACATTTATATCTACTGGAAGTAGTAAATATAGTAACAGAGATAAAACAACTGGAACTGAGATCTTTAGAAAATGGTAGGAACAGACTACATAGGAAAAAATGGGAATTGTGGGAACTATACATACAAGGGAGGAATGAGGCCTAAAAGACAGCAGGACTTAAGCAAGCTATGTAATGTTAGAGTGAGAAAGATTGGGTAAATTATAAGTGATGTATAATGTTTGAAACTAGGAGTGGGTCAGTATGGTTTGTGATGTAAAATGCTTGCGACTAGGTTTGTGTTGGTGTGGTTTATTTTCATTTATATAAATGTGTGATTGTGTAGTAAGTGATGATTTAATGAAGATGTTTATTGTTTAAAAAAAAAGCAAGAACTGAATAATTTATGTAATATTGCTTAGGTTATATGATATATAGCAAAATATGTGAAGTATGGGGGGATTCAGTAATCCTCCATGTAGAACGAACAAAGCCTTACTCGGAGACTGCCGTCTAAGAGTATGACGTCAGCGCGTCATGCATATGCATGAGCGAGCTCTGACTCAACTCCCTGGCTAACACGGAGCATGTAGGAGTGCAGGGGGCATGTCAGACTGCCGAGCAGTCCAAATATCCACACCCTTGCAAGTGCCTAAATCTGCAAATGTCAGCAGATATGAGCGAGTCTGCTCAAATGTGTATACCCCCAACACTACACTCCCCCACATTCAAAAGCCCTGCACAACTGAAATAAAATGTAAAACAATTTTTTTTAGTATTCCCGATATAGCTGCCCGTATTTGTGCGTGTGTGCTTGGGTGTGCCCATTGCTTAGCTACAGTTAGCAGTTTAGACATCGAAGAGGTTAATAAACCACTTATATGCAAATTAAGCCAAATAGCAATAGTGTAGTGGTAGAGCCTTCGCACAAAGAGGAGGCATTCCCGGTTCGAGTCCCACCACTCCTCTTTCCACTTTCTGTAGGAAATCTGTGCATAAAAAGAATTCCTGACATTTACCTTTTAAATTTTATTAAATAGCATCAAAATGGCCTATGTAGTAGTGAACAATATTTTAAATATATATAAGAAAGTTCCAGGGCACGGAATACAAAGCGGAGTCCTGGAACCATCTCGCACATGAACTCACCAGTGTCACAGGCGTCCCTCAGACTGGTGAGCAGGTTAGACATCACCATGCAGACCTGAAGAGATGCAAGCAGGACCAACTGAACCAATGGATACAGGAGGCCCGTGGGATGCAAAATGCCCCACTACTGAGTAGGTAGCCATGGACTGAAGTATGTAAAAATTGCTAGTGTAGTCGATAGTATGGATAGGTATATGTCTCAATATCACTTCATTTACTTCACAGCTGCAGGTGTCCATGCTGCAAATCAGCAAGCCTATGCAGATAGGCTGCTAAGGCTGCGCCACCAGGCAGGTTAGTAATTTTTTTGCATGTACTATTATATAAAATAAGTGAGATAGCCTGACTAAAAGTGTCTCAGCCCAATAATAAAGGTATAATAAGGCTTGAATAACCTCTCTGCATGAACTGTTATGTAAAATAAGTGAGAGAGCCTGAAAAAGAGTGTTGTAACCCATTAATAAAGGTGTTCATGTCACTTTCTTTGAAATGTTGATGCACTGTTGCAGTATAGAAGTAGTAGTGTTGTATTAAGCGCTGTCAACCCACACTTGGGTAGGCCCGTAGAAAGAGTACGAAGGGAGTGCCAGTATCTCTTAAGCATATAGTTTTTTTTTCAGGCTTGTTGGCTGTTGGTGAAGCACACACCAAGAGGAGAAAACGCTGAGAGAAGAAGGGAGCCACTTTTGATATTTTAAGTATTTTTTCTCTGTTTATTTGCTAAGTTTTTCTGCATAGTTGCCTAGTTTGAGCATTTTCTGGCTTGTTAAACTTGATTTCTGCATTAGTAGCTGTATTTAGAGCACAACCAAAAGCTGTTTACTGAATTTCCTGTTTGCACTTAATTTTAAAATCGTTTTTTCTCAAAACTTGCATATTTTCTGTCCTTGACCTAGCACTCTTGTGTGGGGTCATTTACTGCACTGTTATAACTTGATATTACCTGTGAACCTCTGCTATCTCTGAAAAACAAAACAAAAAAAAAATCTTGCTTTTTTCCCACTTTTCTGAGATTTAAAAAAGTTCAGTTACAGGCTTGCTGTTTCCTGAACTGTTTGTAAGTTTCTGTGAGGCTATTTTTGCTTGGGCTAAAGGAAAGTCTCTCTGTTGATCAGTGGCAGTGAATAACATTGAGCATCTCCCCTGCCCCCCGTAGGAGTGGTTACTGACTTGAAACTGTAGTTTTATTGGCCAACAGGGGTCATTTCCAAAACTCCTTCATCTTCCTCTCTTAAAACCTAGTTGCCTCGTGGTTTTGGCGTCTTTTCAAGCTTGTTGGCTGTTGGTGAAGCACCCACCAAGAGGAGAAAATGCTGAGAGAAGAAGGGAGCCACTTTTGAGATTTTAAGTATTTTTTCTCTGTTTATTTGCTAAGTTTTTCTGCATAGCTGCCTAGTTTGAGCATTTTCTGGCTTGTTAAACTTGATTTCTGCATTAGTAGCTGTATTTAGAGCACAACCAAAAGTTGTTTACTGAATTTCCTGTTTGCACTTAATTTTAAATCGTTTTTTTCTCAAAACTTGCATATTTTCTGTCCTTGACCTAGCACTCTTGTGTGGGGTCATTTACTGCACTATTATAACTTGATATTACCTGTGAACCTGTGCTATCTCTGAAAAAACAAAAACAAAAAAAATCTTGCTTTTTTCCCACTTTTCTGAGATTTAAAAAAGTTCAGTTACAGGCTTGCTGTTTCCTGAACTGTTTGTAAGTTTCTGTGAGGCCATTTTTGCTTGGGCTAAAGGAAAGTCTCTCTCTTGATCAGTGGCAGTGAATAACATTGAGCAGCTTCCCTGCCCCCGTAGGAGTGGTTACTGACTTGAAACTGTAGTTTTATTGTCCGTTTTGGGTCTATTCCTGCTTCTTTCCAGCCCCTGCTATCAAGCATGCCTTAACGTGCTTTAGCGCGGAGTTGCCACTAGAGCAGCATCGGGCAGAGCCGGTTTAACAAGGTTAAACTTTTTCTGGCTCCATAAAGTCTGTTCTTCAATTTTTCCCTTAGAACTGCTCTGTTAGGAACCTAAACAGTTTACACCTTCACTAAAAAGGGCAGCACTTGTTCCCAATTGCTTTTTCTTCTCAAAAAGCTCAGCACTTGTCTTAAAAGCATATCCCTTGTCTTATAAGCATTTTCTTTGCAGGTCAAGCACTCCTATATTATACAAATCCCTCACTTGCAAAATCCCCCAGGAGTGCCCACTTCCCTGCTAAGCCCTCTACTTTTCTGTCTCATACCAACTCATAATTCTTTCTAGCATGTCGAAGGGTCAGATGCTGGCGTCCTCTCCTGCCCAGTTGGTGAATCTGGGAATTCTGAGGCAATGTTACAATTGCCTCATGTACACGGACAACCCTCTCCTCGTCCCACATAACACTAACACTTGCGAGAGATGCAGCTATTTAGCCAAACTGGAGGCTGAGCTCTCTCAACTCAGGACTGGCAAGACCAGGCAGGAGGAGAAGGCAACTACACACACCACAATACAAGTCTCACATAACTCAACCACACCACTGAATCAAACACATAAACACACTAAGACATACTCGGAGGCTCTGAGTAAAAATGTACCTAAACAGCAAAGGCCTCCAAAGCAGACACCCAAGCAACTGCAAACTCAAGACACCACACAAACAACACATAAAAAACAAAATCAGTGTGCAAAGCAGTCACTGCCCTTAAGGCCAAATACAACACCAAACATACTTGTCATAGGTGACTCCATAGTCAGACACACTGACGTCCCACTCACCAGGTTGAACAAGGAGAAGGTCAAGGTGGTGTATCCATATTCATCAAGGATACCCACACCTCCAGGTTGGTGTCTACGCACGAAGCATCGGAAACCATCCAGGTGCAATTAACCATAGACAAAACTGCTCTACAATTTGTAGCATGCTACAGGCCACCCTCTCAAACTCAGGAAACCCACACAGCCTTCCTGAAGACACTGGAGGGTATAAATGTATCACCAAACACCATCATATTGGGTGACTTCAACTACCCGAATATAGACTGGGAACATTACTCAAGCCCCAACTTTCTAGCCCAAAGGTTCCTGGAGTTCATAAATTCAAACGCCATGGAACAACTAGTCACCATCCCCACAAGAGGAGAAAATATACTAGATCTCATCATCACAAACATGGGGACAAAATGCTCCACACCAGAAGTATATCCCTCTTTGGTGAGATCAGATCATAAACTAATCTCACTAGAAATCCACATCCCGCCCCCACCCCAAACAAAAAAGACCACAGTGAAGAACTTCTCTACAGCAAACTTCACACTACTCAAGACAGGTGTGGTATCCTTCAAGGCCCCTGAGCCAATGGAAACCACAACCCAAGCTGTGGAAGCCCTTACAAATGCCTTCTATGAACACCTTCAGGACTGCATGGATCAGGCAATCCCAAATAAAACCAAGACTCTTTCCACCAAGGGCAAACGTCCAGTCTGGTGGACCCCAGCCATAAACAAACTTTACAATAAGAGGAGAAAGCTATTACATGATAGAGCAAAATCCCAAAAAGGGAAGGCATCTTTGATCAGTACTAGCAAGAAACTACGATCCCTCATAAAATCATCAAAGGCCAACTTTGAGAAAAAAATTGCCATAGATTCAAAAGACATTCATAAGGCCTTCTTCAGCTATGTCAGAAACCTGGGTGGAAACTCCCAGATATGCTCAGAATTAGTCCAAAATGATACAAAAATCACTGAGCCCACAGACATTGCCAACATACTGGCAGACAGGTTCAGAGCAAACTTCACCCCCTCTCCCCCCCAAAAGGAGAGATAACTATCCCAACAGAGTGTAGCCTCCCAGACATCTCAAATGCACAGGTGAAAGCTGCTCTCTCTAAAGCTAAAAACACAGCATCAATGGGACCGGATGGTGTCCCCGGCTGTGTGCTACATGAACTCAATGAAGAACTAAACCCGCACATAAGGCAGCTGTTTAATCTTAGCCTTACCACAGGATATGTGCCCAAGGAGTAGCGTATGGCAACTGTGGTCCCACTCCACAAAGGTGGTGCCTCTACGGACCCTGGTAATTACCGCCCCATAAGCTTAACAAGCCTGGTCTGCAAAGCTATGGAGAGGATCATAATGGAACTCATAAACAAGGACATAGGGGACTTGCAGACCTTGGACCCAACCCAGTTTGGCTTTGTCAAGTGCAGATCTTGCCTTTTGAACCTGGTCGACTTCTTTGAAACAGTTACCAAGGCCATTGATGAGGGAAAGGCAGTCCATACAGCTTACCTTGACCTTGCAAAAGCTTTCGACACAATACCCCACTCGGGTATCATAGAGAAACTTACCAGCTTAAATGTAAACCCATATGTCACAAGATGGGTTGCAAACTGGCTAAAGGACAGAACCCACAGGGTTAGAGTTGCTGGAGCCATGTCAGACTCCAAGGCGGTTACAAGTGGTGTCCCACAGGGCTCAGTCCTTGGCCCCCTATTGTTCGGCATCTACCTCTCAGAAGTACAGGCAAACATAGGAGGACTATGGCTGACAAAGTTTGTGGATGACTGCAAACTGGGTGCCATAGTGGATAGTACATCGGACACAGACATCCTTCAGAGGGGTCTCACGGAAACTGATAGCTGGTGCCAGAGCCATGGCCTGAAGTTAAAGCAAAAGTGTATAGTCATACCCTTCGGGAAAAACAAGGTAACCCCAAGCTACCATATAGGTGGCAACCCACTAAGCACAGAAGAGGTTATCAGGGACCTGGGTACCCAGGTTGACAGTGGCCTCTCGTTTGACACTCACATTGCTAAAGTGGTTAGAAAGACCTTCTACATTGCCCATCTGATCATGAAGGGATTCACATCCAGATCAAGTAAGGTCATTGTTCCCCTGTACTCTTCACTTATCAGACCAATGATCGAGTACAATGCCCCATTCAGGATGTATCTCACCCGACACCTTCAGCAATTGGAGAGATCCCAAATGTTCCTCACCGAAAGGATAAAGGGACTCCAAAACCTGTCATATACTGCCAGACTGAAGAAACTCCAACTCTATTCAGTTGCATACCGTCTGCTCAGAGGTGACCTGTGCCTGACATACAAGGCCATGACCACCCAGAATTAATGGACATGCTCCACCTCAAAAAATCCAAATCCACCAGAACCACTAGAGCAAGTGACTTAAACCAAACCTTAGCACAGATATAAATAGGACGTGCTGGAGGGATAGATTTATCACCCAGAGACTCCCCATGCTGTGGAATAAAATCCCGGTCCATGTGAGGCAGAGTACCTCGCTGGCTCTGTTCAAGAGAAATCTTGACCGGTGGATGGGAGATCGTAGGTTTACCCCGGGAATCATCTCTGTGTCACTGCTGGACAAAGGCACAACAAACTAATGGGCACATTATTTCTAACATAAGGGGTGGCGTAAGCCACATAACTTTGGGCTAGGCTTATAAATGCCTTAAGGCAGATAGCCTAGTATAAACCTATGAAACTATGAACCTATATACAGTCCTCAACTGTACTTTCAAGCCTGGCATGTATAGGTAAATCTGGCACATGAGTAGCTTGTAATTGTGTGCACCAGAAATGTCAGTGTGCTGCTAGAAATGTAAGGGGCTGTTAAAATATAACTGATAATGTCACCTGAACACATTCAGATATGTAGACATATGAATATAAATAAAATATATAAATATGTAGCAGTAACATCTGCATCCTGGACAGTTTGTATATCAGATACAGGTCAGGTACATAAGGAACTAGCAAAACACATCCCACAACGTAATGGACATTGCCTAGTTTAATAATACATGTAGGGGATATATACCTGCAGTCAATAGGAATGTAGTGTAAACTATAAGTTCATATAAGTTGTTAATGGAGGTATCTTTCTACACCGTACTGTATGTGCATAAACAATGCAATTCCAAACCTCAATGGATATGTGTAATCTCAAAACATTTGTTGGGACATATGTCCTATTGGTTTATAAATATCTGCATAACTTTGATGCATGCGCTCTGTTCAAACACCACAATCTTGGTGGCCTGTTGCCACCATTCATTCCTGCATGCTGTTGGAATGTCCACTGTCGTTCAGTATATGCATGTGTTTTGCTTGCTGTTCAGCTGTTGGAACTCTGGTGTGTTGGGTTAATGGGAATATTACTGGATGCTGTTACAACTAATTTGGAATGCTGTTGGCTATATTGTCATTAAATTCACCTAAACACAGAACGTATGGGAAGGCCGGTCCCAGCGGACCCACCTGTCCCACCTCAGCTGGCGATGGCACCTGGCACCAGCAGGTCCGGTGCCCAGCGTGGGACCTCCTCCTCCTCCATTGGCCCTGTGCCACCTTCGGGTGGAAGCGCTGCAGGAGATGGGGCTCATCCCCCCGTGCAAGCATGGCCAGAGGAGGGCCACCTGTCACCCTCCGAACGGTCTGGGCTGTGGTGCATAGGGAGATCCAGCGTTCAGTTGCTGATCCCCTATGCCAGCTCGAGGCAAGAGTGGTGTGACTCAAGGGTGAGCCTGCCCCTCCTACACAGCCCCCAGCACAGCCACCCTCTGGGCTGTGAAGGTGCAGTGGTGACTGCCCATGGGTGGGGATCTCAGTTCCACTGTTACCATCTGTGGGCTCATGGGATTGCGATTTCCAAACATCCTCCCCCATCAATTGTGTTCACCCACCCCATGTGTCATATTCCGCCCCTGTATGCGTCTTGTTTGTCTTGTCTGTTTACCTCCCCAACCTACCTCCCAAAACATACCTACTTCCCCTACCCCACATTCCACTCTCACCTGAGAAATAAAATGGGCAATCTGCTCCAACAAAAAAATTTATGCCCCATACATAGCTGCCCATTTTGCACAAATGTCCGCTGGACACAGAAACTGAAATTCAATTGGCAGTAATACATACTTTGTTGTCCTCACCACTCTCTCAAGGGTGGAAGGTTTCAAAATTCCCTCCAAATTACTAGTATATGCACAGCTGTTGCTGTTAAAGAAATGGGCAGCTATGGACCTTCCCTACACCCGTCCTGCACATCCCTAGCTGTTTTCCCTACTGTCTTTCCCTCTTTGTGCCCCTTTTTCACCACTTTCCTATCTCCTCATTTTCTTTTCTTTTCTTTCAAAGAAATGAGTGTGGGGGTTAGCGGGAGTGAGCCCTTTTAAGCAGTAGTAAGCGGGTTTGAGTGAGTGCGCGCATGTGTGTGCTTAGCTAAGTATTGCTAAGCATCACGCAATCCCACGCAAACCCGCTTACAACTGTTTAAAAGTGCCTTAGTCACCCTGCATATGAGGGGCCTTGTTCTGCTTAGCAGCAAAATAAAACACCACTGTCAGTCTTGAACCCCAGACCTTAGACACACTAGACAGCATGAAGTACCACTAGGCCACAGTAGATATACAGCAGGATGCTGCTGAAATATATATATCAAGCATCAGAATGTGTGAATGTAAAGGAAAGATAGGAATGCCATAACACAAAACCTGTTCTGTGGAACTTTACCAGCAGCTGTAATGGAATTGCATTACATGACTGTGATAACAGAATCAGACATTCTAGCAGTAAATAATGTTACAGCAGCACTTCACAACCCCATACACAGTATCATAGCAGGACAATCCCCACCCAAATGTACAAAATACCAGTGTGTTCAAGGTACAACAAGGATGTAAAATAGGCATACTCAGTACTGGAATTGTCCAGTTTCATGAACATCCTGTGATAATGTCAACAAAATCAAAAGCACAAACAGTGCAGATGTAAGTACATTAATATCCACAGTATAGATGTTCCCAAACAGCTCATGTGCCAAATGAAAACATCGCAATAACTACATATGTATGGCAGCTAATTGTGGATGTTATAAAGAAACTCCATACTCCCACGTAACTTGTGTAAGCATTTCTAGGGGTGAGTACAATTCTACACTGTCAACTGTGTACTGGAAGTGGCAACATTCAGGTCTGAGTACAACATACAAATAACTGGCTACACCCTTAGCAACAGAAGAAGCATACCAACCTTCTGACATACACAACAGTGTCCACAGCAAGAAGCATGGTCCCCACTTTGTAATTCTGAAAGGGCTACGCCTACCTGACCTAGCAATTTATAGCACTGGGTTGCTATGACAGTACTACAAGTACCACACAGCAGTCTGCATGCAATTGCCAAATGGTGGCCACCAACTGGTACAGAGGCCATCACATGCACATGTGCAGATACCTATAAAAGCAGTCTGTACTTGCTGTCCACACATGCAATCATTCCATTGCAGGTACGGAGAGAGAGAGAGAGAGAGAGAGAGAGAGAAAAGAAGAAGTGATGTAATGTAAAGAAAAATAAAAATAATATATTGAAAAATTATTATACTGACAAAAGGAATTATATTGAACAAAAATATTGAAAAGAAAGTATATTGAAAACAAATATTGCAAAAACAATATATTGAAAAAGAGATATATTGAAAGAAAAATATATAGAAAAAAAAATGAAAAAAAATATTGAAAAAGAAATATATTAAAAATATATATTTTGAAAGAAAATATTTAGAAAAAAATATTTATTGCAATAAAAATATATTGAAAAGAAATATATTGTGAAATAAAAATCTATTGAAAAAGAAATATCTTGAACAGCAAAAGATATATTGCAAGGAAAACGTATATCGCAAAACTAATATATCAGGATATACGACAACAAATACGAACACATACAAAGGAAAGGTATGTAACAGCTATGTATTTACTGGAATGTAGTAGATGTTTATGAAGAGTACTGTACATAGTTTGAATCATCCATATGTGGCAGCAGTACGTATTGATGCACAGATGCCCTGCATAACTACTGGCATGGGGAAATGAGTGTGTAGCTGTGTGTAGTGGGATGTGATGGTGAAATATGTAGTTCAGCATTAAATGTCAAACATCTGATCCATGTTATCTGTGTTCTGTACAGTAGTGTGTACAATGTCTGTTTGGGGTAGTAGCCCATATGGTTATGCAAACATGGATGTGACAGAGTAACAAATGCATGATAGTGATATTAACGTGTAGCTTACCATTGGCAACAGCTGTACCAGGCTAGTATGCTAATTCAGCATTAGCAGCTATGTATACACCCTCTAATATTACTGTGTGCTCACATGTGACACCTGTTCATGTTGCAGCAAGGCCCAACAGGTCAGCCGTGAGGTATATGTACTTACAACAGTGTGGTCCTTGTGTGTGTATGGCACACACATATGGAGAGATCTGTCCGTGTCAGATATATCAGATATATTAGCATCTTTACATGTGCATTGAGCAAGGGACATACTGCAACTGTTTGTGAAAGGTGAATATATATATATATATATATATATATATATATATATATATATATATATATATATATATATATATATATGTTGTTGAAGGTTGTTATGTGCATATTTCTTTGTAGGTTGTAGTGTGTGGCAGACCAGACAGCATACAGTGCTGGTATATGACATGTGGTGGCTAAACACTGTGGGTATGATTCATAGGTTTGCAGTGTTGCAGCCAGTGAGGCCTGCTAAAGCTACATGGGCTGAGAACACCTTCAATGCATTCCGCACAACACTGTACAATGTTATGACATAACTGTATACCTCACAGCCT
Organism: Protopterus annectens; assembly: GCF_019279795.1. Classification (NCBI taxonomy): domain Eukaryota; kingdom Metazoa; phylum Chordata; order Ceratodontiformes; family Protopteridae; genus Protopterus; species Protopterus annectens. The sequence goes on from NC_056729.1 coordinate 523,111,696, forward strand.
TCCCATACTTAATATTCCCACCATGACAGGTGGACTGTACACGTGTCTATATGTATATCTATAAGTACACCAATGGATGTTCATATGTATGTGTGTGTGTGTGTGTGTGTGTGTGTGTGTGTACATATATATATATATATATATATATATACATATATATATATATATATATATATATATATATATATATATATATATACATATATATATATATATATATATAGAGAGAGAGAGAGAGGGTCATAATTACTGCAACAGATGCCTGGTGACAAAGCCATGGACTCAAGCTCAATGTTGACACTGCATTGGCATCCCTCCTTGCTAAGACTCAGTACCCATGAACTACCACATAGGTGGTAGTCTACTTAACACCGAAGGTCTGATAAGAGACCATGGGACACAGGTGGACAGTAGTCTCCCCTTCGATAGTCACAGTGCCACACTAGTCATGTAATCCATCTACGTGGCACACGTCATCACAAAAGGTGTATCATCCAGGGAAAAATAGGTCAGTGATATAAATATTTGGCTTGTGATACTGTACCCCAACATCACACACTATTGAGTATGTATATGATTGCTGGTGGTGTGTGTGTGTGTGTGTGTGTGTGTGTGTGTGTGTGTGTGTGTGTGTGTGTGTGTGTGTGTGTGTGTCTGTTCTAGTGAGGAGTGTATTTGTGTGCATGTGTGCATGTGTTCATGTGTGCATGTGTTCATGTGTGCATGTGTGCATGTGTGCATGTGTGCATGGGTTCATGTGTGCATGTGTGCATGTGTTCATGTGTGCATGTGTGCATTTGTGCTGACATCATGTACAGGTCGTAAAGTGTGTTTCCTGTCTCCCCCTCACAGGTGCTGATACTGGGCTGGTTCAATGCAGCAGGGAAACTGATGTCACTGAGCATGATAGTGACAATGATGAAAGGTGTGTTGAGGCACAAGCATGTTTGCCAGGGTCTATCGTTGGGCCACCGATCGACACTACACGAGTGTCCACCCCATCCATGCACACAGTCATACTGCCAATACATCCATCATCAATGCCCTTAGCAGAGGGACAGCATACAGCCGGCATTGGCCAGGACAGTGTGGTATCCATGGCACATGCATCTCGACACAGCAGCCATACCCAGATGTCTGTAAGGGTACCACATAGGCAGATATCCAGTGGTTCTCATTGGAGCACAGCTGCCCATCATGCCACTGACAGATGTGCCACAGGTCTAACAACCTCACGCATGTTCCAGGCTGTCATGAAGGCACAGGCACATATGGAACGGTACACCTGACAGGGACTGAGGGCACAGAGGGCACATAACACTGCCGCAATAGACAGTATCCTTGACCTAGCTGGTGCCATCCGCAATTACACTGAGGTCACCGATAGACGTTGGGGAGAGACATTAGATGTCCTCCGCAATGTCATGTCCATGTGTCAGGACAGTGCAAGATGGTTGAGTCGTCGATGTGGACGTATGTCAGCAACATCAGCAGCTGGCAGTCACCGCGGGCATCCCTCAAGCAACAGCCACTCCCGTAGTGCCAGTACCAGCCCCAGCAATGTTGGGGGTGGGCTGTCCATAGAACGTCCTAGAAGACCACATGCAAGTGGCTATGGACAGTCCCAGCAGGGACCTGGGTCCAGTGTACATCCATCTACCTCTGGGGATAGTACCCAGTCTGGCTTGGTACCTGATAGTGTCAGTAGCACCCCTGCCAGGCACAGGTACCATATCCATGGCCAGAGACGGTGATCTGTAAAGCCTCGCAGGTACAGTCTGTAGCTGTCCTACAAGTACCCGTATGTGGCAGCCACATGGTGGAACTGTGCACATGCAGACACACACACACACACACACACACACACACACACACACACACACACACACACACACACACACACACACACACATAATCCAGACACCTAGGGCTAACACATACACACACACATTACATCAGCATTGGCCCATATCATTATTCTTGCCCCTCTCACACACACACACACACACACACACACACACACACACACACACACACACACACACACACACACACACACACACACACACACAGACACACACACACACACACACACACATGTCGATTGGATGGCTCACTGTAGACCTCTGGCAGACCAACAAAACACCCTGTGCATATGATGAAACCTGTGTCACCTCCTGTCATCTGTAACATTGATGCAGGAACAGGCTACCATGGTACTAATGCACAGGGTGTCCTTATAACAGTATAGCAATGTTAGCATGTTGTCAGCAGTAGAGTATAATGATATGCTTGAAGGTGTAGCTGAGCAGGCATGATGCATTAAAGCTATGATTGTCATTGTAGTGTTGTTTACACCAGTGTTAGTTCCAATTGTATATTGTCCGCCCACATGGCACTTGGTTGATGTGTGCAGTATTGGCAGCATGTGTTACAGAGTGGACAGTATGTGTGGGATGTGTGCAGCACATATTTGCAGGTGTAAAGTTGTGGAAATGGTGGAGGTGCACTGTCTGCATGTATGTGCATAGTGGACACATGGGCAGGGTGACATACTCTGTATTACACAGTAACACTCCATAGTTTCTATTGGTGGCCAGTATGCATTGTACTACATACATTTTGGAACCTGACTACACATGTGTGTATGACATGGTTTGACACTGTGCTGTGGGTGATACTGTTGCTATTTGTCATTGTTTCGCATGACTTCAACAGCCTGACCATAACCAATCATAAGCTGATGTCCTGACAACTGACACACAGATGTAGGACACACAGCAACATCCTTCGGGTACTATGCTATGCCAGTAACCAGTGGTATTCAGCTGCACCCATTACTGACACCACTCCTGTTCAGCATATGGCTCCCTTAGGTACAAGCAATCACAGTAGGGATATGTCTTTCCATGTGTGCTAATGCATACTATGGCCTATACTGCATTCTCCAGGTGACACACACATCCTCCACAAGAGTATCATACAGACAGATACCTGTTGTCAAACCCATGCTGTAAAGCTATAGGCAGAACTAAGCATAGTCATCCACCTTTACAGAACATAGTATCCCTACAGTTCCACATAGGTAGCAGCCACCAACATCATGAACAGGTACCGATGTGTACATGTAACCTAGTGTTACGTCATCTCTCCTTTGATAATCACATTCCACAAGGTATTTTGGAATCCCTCGGTGGATCACATAAGCAATAAGGGGTCTGCATGCATGTCCACAAAGGTTGTTGTACACCTATAATGCATAGTCATCATTGACAGACTCTGCTGCGTTTGAACAGGTCTGATATATACCTCAGCCATAAACCCTCATACACACAATGCAATAGAAACTGTAATGAGTGTGTGTGACACGGATGACCTGGGCCAGGCATCACTGCAGTGGCTGGTCTTGTCACAAGCATACAGATGTGACCTAAGGTCTGTGAAGCAACAGCACAGTTTGGTAAACATGCCAACTGTGTATTTGGATAAAGCAGGGTTCCCACACATGCAATACTTATGGTAACATGTACGTATATGTATTTGCCTCACAGCTACCTCACATGTGCAATGCCTACTGATGTGTGATACGGTAGTAAAAGCAATCCCCCAACACTGTCACACACTCACCAAGTGCAGGATTCAAACCCCTACTTAACTACTTTATGATACTTGAGGAGTACGCATTAGCACGATGCACTCTACACATTACTGGGGGTTCCTTTTTTCCACAGCTATATTTGTAGGATGGTGACATCATTAGACTTGATAAAGATTGGTTTACTACTTTTAAGGTGTTTTGCTACTCTCCTAAAAGGTTGCTCTTTCCCAAAGAGACCACACACAATTGTCAAGTGCAAGATTCAAACCCCTATCTAACTACTGCATGATACTAGAGAAGTATGCATTACTATGACACACTATACACATTATTGGAAGATATCTTTTCCACAGGTATGTTTGTAGGATGGTGACATCATCAGACATGACAAAGATTTGTATACCACTTTTAAGGTGACTACTCTCCAAAAAGGCTGCTCCTTTCCAAGGAGATCACACACAAACCACACAGTTGTCAAGTGCAGGATTCAAACCCCTACTTAACTACTTCATAATACTAGAAAAAGACGCATTATCACAACGCGCTATACAAATTAGTTGGGGCTCTTTTTTCCATAGGTATATTTGTAGGATGGTGACATCATCAGACTTAACAAAGATTGGTTTACCACTTTTAAGGTGTTTTATGACCCTCCTAAAAGGATGCGCCTTCCCAAGGAGACAACACACACACAGTTGTCAAGTGTAGGATTCAAACCCCTACCTAACTACTTCATGATACTAGAGGAGTACACATTAACGCGACGCACTCTACACATTACTGGGGGTTCTCTTTTCCACAGGTATATTTGTAGGATGGTGACATCATCAGACTTGACAGAGATTAGTTTACCACTTTTAAGGTGTTTTACTACTCTCCAAAATGTTTGCTCCTTCCCAAGGAGACCACACACAAACACACACTTGTCAAGTGCATGATTCCAAACACTACCGAACTATTTTATGATACTACAGAGGTATGCATTTCCACTCCGCACTATACACATTACTGTGAGTTATCCTTTGCACAGATTTATTTGTAGGATGGTGACATCATCAGACTATACAAAGTGGGTTACATTAGGTGGGCTACATTGAAGGAATGTCTAAACACTTTGGCCATGTCATCATCAAAGGGGTGTTTACTATCTACCTGTGTCCCGTGGGCCATAATGACTTTCTCTGTACATACTGGATTACCATCTATGTGATAATTTGTGTGCACTTTGTTGTACCCAAAGGGGATGACTATGCATCCTTTGGCATTCAGCTTGAGGGCATTGTTTTGACACCAGGTATCTGTCTCTGTAAGACACTTCTGGAGGATGTCTCTGTTAGCCATGCAGTCAATTATGGACCACAGTTACTATTCATCTGCAGACCTATTCAGCCATACACCTCCTGTGCTTGCCTGTATCTCAGAGCAGTATCTACTGAACAGGTGGGGTCCCAGGACCAAGACCTGTGAGATGCCATTTGTGACTGGCTTAGAGTTGGACATGGCACCAGCAACTCTGAACATGTGTGTTTGATCTGTGAGCCACCTGGCCACCCATCCTATGACATAGCTGTTAATGTTCCAGCTGGTATGCTTGTCCATGATGACAGAGTGTGGAATGGTGTGAAAGTCCTTCGTGAGGTCCGGGTGGGCTGTGTGGACTACTTTCACCTCCATCTATGTCCTTGGTAACTGTTTGAAATAAGTCAACTAGGTTTAGAAGCCAGGATCTGACTTTACCAAGGTGAAGTTGTGGAGAGTCCAGTGTCTGGAGGTCTCCAATGTCTCTGTTTATGGGTTCCATGACAATTTGCTCAATAGCTCTGTAGACCAGGCTGAGTAGACATATTGGGCAATGTTGTCCATGTTCTGTTGTGGCACCCAATTTCTGGAGCTGGATGACTGTTTGTGTATGCCATTCTTTGGGTACATAGCCTGTGGTACGCTTGTGTCTGGACAGTGAATGTGAGTGAAGGTCCAGTTCCTCATGGGCCTAATGTATGATGCAGCCTGGGACACTATCCAGTCACATTGATGCTGTGTTCTCAGCTATGGTGAGGGCTGTCTTTACCTGCATGTCCATGATGTCTGGGGCTCTGCATCCTTCTGTGGTGGACACAGGCCCTTTTGGGGGTGATGTGGGGGTGTTTACACTGAACTTGTCCCCCTGGATGTGGGCAATGAAAGTTGGTTTGGTGTATTTCTTTCTTTTTTTCAGTAGCTGACAGCATATTTGGAAGTTGACACCTACATGTCTGGTATAGCTACTGAAGGCTTTGTGGTTGTTATTCTTACATTCCTTGGCTATTTGTCTTTAGAAACTGTCCTTGGATTATTTTATGAGCAATCATTGTTTCTTCCTGATAATGATCAGTGATGCGTTTCTTTTAGTGAAGTTGGTTCTATCATGTGTTCGTTTCCTCCTTCTGTTGTCTAGCTTATTTATGGGCAACATCCACCTGATTGTTGTCCTATTTTTGGAGGTGTGCATCTTGGTTTTATTTGTGATGTCTCATTCCATGCATCCCTGTAGATGTTCATAGGATGCATTTGTAAATGATTCTGCAGATTGTATACCATTATCCTATAGCAAGAGGGCTTTGGAACGCTCCACTTTGGTCTTGGAAAGTGTGCAGTTTGCTTTTGCAAATGTCTTCACAGTGGTTTCATTGACTGGGTGGGGGGGCCAGATGTGGCTGTCCAGTGTGATTACTTCATGATCTGATATTACCAGCGAGGGGTTTATCTCTGTAGTGGAACACTGGTACCCCATGTTGGTGATGATCATTTCCAGTATGTTGTCACCTCTAGTGGGCATGATGACCAGCTGTTCCAGTGTGTTAGGGTTTTTAAACTCTATGAAACATTGGGGGAAGGACATTGTACATGAGTAATTCCACCACTCACTGTTTGGGTAGTTGTAATCTCCTCATATAATGGTGTTTGATAGGACCTTTATACTTTCTACTGTTCTCCGGAATACTGAGTGAGGTTCCTGAGACAAGATATGTGATCTGTAGCAGGCTACAATCTGATGGGCAGCTTTGGTCAATGTTAGTTGCACTTGCATATTCTCCAAGGCCTCATACTGTGCCACTAACCTGAAGGTGTGGGTATCCATAGGGAAAATGGGTACACCCCTTCCTTTTGTATTTCACTCATGGTTTTGGGTCCAAAGGTCAGAGGGATTGTGAGTGTTTTACATGGACCATATCCAACAGCTCTGTGTTTGACATAGCTTTGTATGTTAGGCAGTGAACACCTCTGAGTAGGTGATATGCAAGGGAGTACGTATGGAGCATTTTGAGATGGTCTGTGTATGGCATGTATTTTAGGCCACTAATACTCTTTGTGTGGTATTGCTGCTGGTTTTCCTGTTGTTGCAGTTGTCTTGTGAGGTACATAGCAACAGTGACGTTGTACTCTATTATAGTTCTAGTGAGTGATGAGTGGAGGGGAACATTGTCCTCTCCTATTCTGTATGAGATGCATTTTGTGATGAGGTGTGCCACATAGGAGGGTTTCCTGACTACTGTGGGAATGTGATTATCACAGTTGTATCCACTGTCCACCTGTGACCCAAGGTCTCTTGTCACACTTTCAGTGTGAAGTATACTACCACCACTGTTGTAGTTCTTGGCTACAGAGTTTTTAACATAGGGGATGACAATGCACCTTTTGGCATTGAGCTAGAGCCCATGGCTTTGACAACAGCCATCTGTCCCAGTGAGGCCCTTTTGTAGGATGTCCACATCTTTTGTGTTTACCATTATGGCTCCTGGTTTGCAGTCCTCTGGAAAATTCAGCTGCCACAGACCTGCCATGTTAATGTTTACTTCAGGGAAGTAGATACTACACAGCCTGGGAAGTTATCTGGTCCCATGGCTGCTGTGATACTGGCTTTGCAGAGTGTTTATTACCTGTGCAGCCATGATGACAGCAACTTTGCAGTCTTCCATTATAGAGATGTGCTCTTTCATGGGTGAGAGGGGGGGTACAGTAAACAGTGATCCTATCTGCCAGGATGTTGGCAATATCATTTGGCTCTGTACATTTACTGCCATTGAGCTGTAACTCAGAACAAATCTGAGTGTAGCCATGACATTAACATGTCTGTTGGGCACAGATATCTCCTGAGTAGACAGTATGCCACAGAGTACAGATTGGGTTACATTCAGTCTTGTTGCATGGGGCGAATATTTGAGGCCTTTAATCCTCTTGTTAAGGTACTTCATTGGTCTTTCTAGCTGCTGAACGTGCCTAGTCAGATTCATCGCAAGTGTGTTGTGGTACTCTCTGACAGGTCTGATGACTGCTGAGTAGTGGGAACCTTCTTTGACCTACATACACAGACCTTGGCAGTTTGTGTGAACACATAGCATGATTTTCCAACCACTTTGTGAATGTGTTTTTGGAAGTAGAGATGACTGTCCACATTTGTCCATAGATCCCTAATTATCACATCCATATTTAGCGTGAGCATGTCCAGTATGACCTTTCAGTGTGATGCTGAATGGAATCCACTGCATTTGTTGGAGTGTGTGAGCACACCCAGTATAGACATTTATACTATATGTGTATGGAAAATCAAGTTGTATTTTTACAGCAGGGCTCACCTTTGTGTCATAGATGAACAGGGATCATGCTGTGCCTGCAGGGCTTCCATGCAGCACTTTGCATAGACTTATCAACATTTCTACATACAGGGGGAACAGCTATTCTTTGTACATTTCTACCCGGGGGCACACCTGATTGTTACTGTGGGTGTACATAGGATGTGGGTTTCACCTGACACTTATACACATTTGCTATGCCTGCACTGCTATGTACAGGACACCATTTCAGTCTGTACTGTTGCCTATCGTAGTGGCTTGAGGCATACTACTGTACTACAGATGTTGGCGTCCAATGTCACGTATATTACACTGCGACTTCATAGACTACACAACCCACATCACACCGCCTAGCCTGATGTTCTCGGTCTGCATAGGTGCATGGGGGAGGTTACCCATTTGCCTCTTTAGGGGCATGATACTGCATTTCTTTGTGTTTGCATTAGTGTACAATTGTCTTGCTGTGTCTGTGCCACTGAAATGCTATCATGGCTTAGTGGTTCAGTACTGTGACTATAGTGCACAGTATCCTGGGTTTGATCCCTGTCATTTCTTTTTATTGCCATGCTGGGCAGACCAGACTGCTTAAGGAACAGTAAAGCAGATATGAGCATGTTTGACTTGACTTTGCTCAACTTTGCCCGACCTTGCCCAATGTTGCTTGACGTTGCACTAGTTGGCATGAGCAATTTTGTTTACATATACTAGATATTGGTAAAAGCTGCTTAGCACTGCTTTATATTGCTTACAACATGGCAATCATGCCTCAGGTGGTGCTGCAGGGCTGCCTATGTCGGATGCACATACTACACTCCCTATACATGTTTGGAAGCAGGTAGTGTCAAGTTAGGCATCCCTATTATTTTATGTGTGAGTCAGAGGGAGGTATCATTTCCAGGGTTCCTACTGAGCCAGTGTATGTGCTATGCATTGCCTCTTTGCCAAGGCCAAGGCATACTGGACATTCCTCCTTCTGCCTACTGGGGCAGGCTCAGGTTGTTCCTCCTCCAAGTCACGCTGTGCCTATGCAGGCCTTGGCAATGGTGGGAGGCTGTTTGGCCCTGCCCCATGCTGTTCCTGCTGCAGCTGTTTTTGCAGTATCATATTGTGTAGCATGGCACATACCATGACAAGTTGGGTACATGTAGTTGGTGAGTACTGCAAGGCTCCACCAGATGTGTCCAGGCAACAGAACCGTGACTTGAGCATCCCAAACACACGCTCTATTACATTTCGTGTTTGTGGGTGTGCCTCATTATGGTGTTCTTGTTCAGGTGTGTGTACATTTCTGATGGGTGTCATCAGCCATGGCTCCAGTGCGTATCCAGCATCCCCCACTAAGTGACCGTCAGGGATGTCCCCATTGGCAAATGTCTGGTACAGCTGCGACAGATGCCAGATATGGGAATCGTGGTAGCTTCCAGGGAAGCCAGCACACACATTAAGTATTATGCCCTGGGCATCACACACGACCTGGCAGTTGATGGAGTGGAAGCCCTTGCGGTTGATGTAGGCCCTTCCTTGCTCACCGGCTGGTGCTTTGATGTGTATGTGCGTGCAGTCAATTGTACCCACTACCTCAGGGTATTCCACTATTTGATGGAAGAGACGCATTTTCCTGGCCAATACCTCACGGGAATTGGGGAAATATACATGATCACCGACATGTGCTGACATGGCATTCAGGAACTGGTGCAGTACCCTGGATGTTGATGCCTGTGAAATCCCCATCATATCACCAGTTGGTCTCTGGAAGGTACCTGTTGCTAGTATTCTTAGGACAACACATACCTTGGATTCCACTGGGATGGGTTCCCCTCTGTTGGTTCTGTGTGTGAGGCGTGGCCTGCATAGCGCAACAATTTGCTGCAGGAGCTCTCTGTCCACTCTATAGCGCTCCACTATCTCCAGCTCATGTAGGCCCTGGTAGGTTACCCTGGGTCTGTACACTCTTATCCATCTCCTCACTGTGTGTTGCTCAGCAGCATTTGCAATGGCACCACCCTCAGCATCTTGCACATGTCACCTTATAATAGCAATGGCAGCCCCTAACATTTTTTTGTCTCAGTTAAGCTTTTTAAGTGTTCACTTCTCTTTGTAGACTGCAGTGTTGCAGTGTTCCTGAGAAAAACATGGGGGAATGTTGTTTGCAGAGTTTTAAGTGCTGGGCTGGGCTAGGCTACTATACTGCCTGTGTAATTGGCTGATTCTGATTGATTTCACCTGGCAGCTCTGCTAGTTCTCCTTGGTTAACTTCCTACTACTTCCTTTCCTTCCTTTTCCCATTTCTGTTTCCACAGGGGGCAGCGCCATGCAAACAAGTGCAAACATGCGCACACGAGCGCACACGCATGCACACAGCCTTACACAGGCTTACACGGGCTTAGGCGGGTGCACAATCGTGCATACATGCTTAGACAGCCTTACACAGGCTTACATGGGCACACGCACTTGCATACAGGCGTGTACACAGTGTAATTAACTTTGCAAGAAACTTCACGGCGTACACCTTCAGTTTCTGGGTTTCAGTTTAGACAACTGTAGACACGCCTCTTCCAGTCCTGAGTACCTCATAAGAAACACAAGCCACTCTGCCCCAATAAGCTTACAGTCTTTTTGATACATGCCCCCTCATGATGTCATCTATCTTCTACTCTGTTACTCCCCTAATAGGTTCATAGGTTCATAGGTTCATAGGTTGGTACTAGGCTATCAGCCCTAGGGCCTATACAAGCCTAGCCATAACAATTCCCTGGCTATTTCTTCCCACATTATTTACTTTCCTGGACCCCTGTCTAGCAGGGCGACTGACGTGATCCCTGGGGTGAATTTCCTTTCTCCCATCCAATTGTCAAGGTTCCTCTTGAAGAGGTCCAAAGAGACACTCTGCTTGACATGTATGGGCAATCTATTCCAGAGTCTGGGGTGTCTCTGGGTCAGGAACCTATCCCTCCAGCATGTTTTGTTTATTGTAATGACAAGGTTTAGATCCCTGGAGCATGTAGCTCTGAGGGATTGGGATTTCTTTAAGTGTAGCATGTCCAACAGCTCTGGGTTTGACATGGCCTTGTATGTTAAGCAGAGATCACCTACTCTTACACTGTAAGGACATGGTTCACATGGCAGGGAAATTTGGGATTCACTATCCTTATTCTCATTTGCATAGGATTGCCTACTAATGCTTGGTTACATCTCTCAGACTGAGCTTCCCCCCTTAGCAACCACTACTCAGTCGCCATGTTGTCTTCAGCCTGCCATTTACCTGCATGGCAGATGAATATTTTGAATAAAATACCTATTTGTGGCTTTTATTTTTTTGTTTTTAGGGTTTTTAGAGCACCGCACGTTTGCACAGCACTGCACCATGCTTAAACATTGGAGATCGAGGAAAAAAAATATTTTTTTATTATTTTGCAATGGATAAAAATGCCAATGGCCATATATTTGGCCATTGGCATGCTTCCTCAACTGGATGCATCCTTTATTTGGAGATGTCATAGCTCCGTTTTGCTATTTGCAGAATGGTACTCAGGTGCCAACCAAGTACATTTCTGCAAATAACACTACTCTTACTCGGACAGGTTAGTGTTTCTTGGATCGCAAATTTACCTCATTTGCATAGATTTCAGCAACAAATGAGGTAATTTGCATAAACTAACCCTGTCTGTGCAAGAGTTGTTTTAGGAGCTGTCTTGCACTCCCCTGCCGGCTGTTCCTCGATCGCTCGGCAGACATGCTGGCTTGCTGGAGTCTTACTCTACTATTAGACTCCGTGCAAGCTTTCGTGAATCCGGCCCATAATGTTTGTTATGTTAATATAGTTTAATTACTTTTATATGAATGTAAATTTGCCTATGTCACAAGTGATAATTCAGTGAAGGTGTTTGAAAAAATAAAGATATTCCATCCTTGTCCAGGGATGTAATTGCTCCCCCATACTTACTTAATAAAATATGTTCACACAGCAGTCTACAGCAGAGTCTGAGTTACTTTTTCACCAAAATAAAACGCCTAATGCCTAGCTTCTCTCTCAGTTCATAGGTAACCTTATGTGACATCTTCTTATTTCTATGACTCACCAAGAGACAGATTTGTTGCTACATGTTTGTAGCTTTATTGACATGTACTAGGCTAATGATCATTGGTGCCTTTTTAAGACTTACCCATATATCCCAAATCTCTGACAAGTTCTGGCTCCACTGGGATCCTTATATTGCAAGCAAGGGCTTAGGAGATAAAATATTTACAGGCAGGGACTTGGAAGATAAACCATTTACAGATTTAATGTGTCCATTAAAGATATAGGTGTCAAGCCAGAGGTGAATTTCTGGTTCCCCATCCAGTTGTCCAAATTACACTTGAATTGCGTTTGGGAGGAACACTGCTTCACATGGATGTTGTGCTTGTTCTAGAGAAGGCATAGTCTCTGGTATACATATCTGTACCTACACCGGGTCTTGTTTATATCACAGGCAATGTTTAAGTATTTAGAACAGGTAATTCTGGTTCTGTTTGTTTTGCAGATATGCAGGAGGTCTATCAGAGTGGGGTCTTAAGCTGCCTTGTATGACAGGGATAGAGCTTTCTTCAACAGCCTGTAGGAGACAGACTACAGAGGTCTAATAAGTCCTGAATACAGTGTAACTATGATCTTTTTAGACCTAGATGTCATACCTTTCTTTATAACTTGCAGAAGATAGAGTGCTTTTCTCACTACTGCAGACATGTGATGGGCAAAGGCTAGATTTCCTATCTATGTACATCACCAAGTGATTGGCAACTGGGTCAACTCTTAGGGATGTGTTTTCAGTATGGTAGTTTCCAGAGGTGGTCAATGTCACACAGGATAATATTATGCATTTCTTTGCATTTAGTTTTACTCCATGGCTCTGACAACATTTATTTGTCTTTGTTAGCCCTTCTTGAAGAACATTGGTGTCAATGGGGAATTCTATGATGGCTCCTAGTTTACAATCATCTGAAATCAAATATTGTCTTTATGAACTCCTACTTAATCATTTTAATCTAAGCTTGTCATGGGTAAGTAATAGGCTAAAAATCTTTACAGAAATTTTAAACCTAGCCAATTTTTCACAAGGGTGAGAACCAAACCATGTACCTTGTGTCTGTGAGGTGAACACGTTAACCATTATGCCAACCCCCAATCCATTGAGAGCAAATTACCCATAATGTGTATTAAAACCCTGCACTACTTGTTACTGTAGCTCCCCTACACATGCTTGAGGTGAAATTGCTCAAGCGTCAGTAACACATAGAAAAAAAGGCAAATGGCATAACATATAATGGTATTTCTCATATGAAATAATTGCCAGTGTGATTCTCTAATTGTGCATCAGCAATGATTTACTTGTTTAAGATGATTTCTCCTTTCTTTGAGTTGGTGAGACCATGGAGTGGCTTACTGCTCCTGCAAAATTTACTTAAAATGGATTTTTCACCCGTTTGAATTTTGGGCATTTTTGTCATCCTTTCTGAATGCCAGATTTCAGGAATCTGATGTTTCATAGTGGAACCTTGTGCTGTTACCTCATTAAAGTTTTGACTAATAAATTTCATACCATCATAAACAAATATTCCTAAAAAAACTAAAAATCACTGACTGGTATGCCACAAAATTTTTTATTGAAGTACATTCATGAAAAGTTAAGCGCTTTCATTCAATCTGTACTGAACTTCATCAGAACTTGGTATATGATAAAACATCCTCACTTTAAAAACATGTTAATTAAACAATTAACCATTCAAATACAGCATATCATAAATATTCATGAATCATTCACAAAAAAAAACTCATTCTTAAAGCTGTATCCCACACCCCATCTCTCTAACTACAATATATGAAAACATAAAAATTAAAAATATATATTTATAAATATGTTTTTATATATTTACTATCTATCACATGCATGTAGAAGAAATAAAACATATTTATTTATATACATACATTGTTTTAAAAAAGGAAACTTTCGTTCAACAAATTGTAAATGGTTTAAATAGTTTAAACATATACATTTTAAATAAATAACTAACACCAATGGGTTATTAATACTTACTTTATCATCAATACTAGGATGTTGTGTGGCATTCAGCTTAATTTGCCATAATAATTCCTTACATTCCAAATGGGATTCACAATTATCCGCCTGACATTGTGTGGTACTTTCTCTTATCCGCCTGACATTGTGTGGTACTTTCCCTAAAATGAAAAATAAAAATGTCTTAAAATTTCTTAAAATTTAAGCTTTCAAGTGAGAATTTAAACAAACCCTGGGATTCTGCAATCTCTGCACAGTGTGCAGGAATAGTGCAAGAGCTGCTGGAGGCAATATGGCCACTAAGAGATACAAGAAGCTCCTGGGACGTGCACAAGCACTCCTGCATTATTCCTGCATGGACACAGCTCCTGTATGCTAATTACCCAATTTGCAGGTGAAAACCATGTAAATGAGGTGAATTAGCGATCCAGGAAGCAAGCAGTCATCCGTGCAGGATTAGTGTAACCTGCAGAAATTTATTCGACTAGTAACCAAGTACATTTCTGCAAACTACAAAATGGAGCCATGACAGCTCCAAATAAAGGATGTATATAATGTGGAAGGCATGCCAATGGCCAAATATATGGCCATTGGCATAGAAAATAGTTTCAAAATAACAAAAAATAACTTTTATTTATTTTTTTTGGCTGATTTCAGCTGTTTTAAGTGTAGAGCAGCAGCATGCAAATGGGATTGGCCCAAAAATAAAAATAAAACCTTGAAAAAAGCTTTTTAGGCAAAATCACAATTTTGGCATTATAGTCAATGGCAGGCAGAAGACAGCAAGGCCTCTGAATAGTGGTTGCTAAGGGGAAGGCTCACTGATAGACTTGTAACTAGGCAATAGCAGTCAGTTCTATGCAAATGAGGGGAATGATACTAAATCACAGATTTCCCCTCATTGCTAGCCAGCACCCAACCATGTAGGTGCAGGAAAACCATGGTGCAAGCCTAAGAGTTAGCTGACAACATAGAGGGGTATGTTAGGCATATTGAAAGCTTATTAGAGTGATATGGCTTGGGTTTGCCCTTAGCTTAGCAGAACTAAGGAAGGGGGTGTTTCTTAAGCTGACTAGCAGTATTTACATTGCTTAAATGGGTGTGCACTGGGTATTAAACAAAAAAAAAAATGAAACCAGGAAATGGCAGCTCCATTCACATCTGAGCACTGTGTTCACATGGCGCACCTTGGGGCTTAAACAGAAAGGCAATGGGAAGGGAAAACTGCAGTAGGAAGGTAATCAAAGAGAACCAGCATAGCTGACAGGTGAAATATATCAGAATCAGCCAATTACACAGGCAGCAGCCCAGCCTAGCCCAGCCCAGCAACCTACTATAAACTATGCAAACAAATTTCCCTCTGTTTTTTCCCACAAACTCTACACCACCAGTGTACACAAGTGGGGAAATTATCCCTAACAAAAGCAACAAAATGATAGGGGCTGCTTTTGCTCTCATAAATCAACATGTGGAAGAGGCTGAGGGTGGTGAGGATGACAATGCTGATGGCCAACCCACAGTGAGGAGAAGGAAAAGAGTGTACAGACCCAGGGTAACCTACCAGGGGCTACATGAGCTTGAGATAGTGCAGCACTATAGGGTGGACAGGGACCTCCTACAGTAAATTGTTGAGCTGTGCTGGCCACGCCTCACACACAGAACCAACAGAGGGAAACCCATCTCAGTGGATACCAACGTATGTGTAGGCTTATGAATTCTAGCCACAGGTACCTTCCAAGGCCATCTGGGGATATCATGGGGATCTCACAGACATCAGCATCCAGGGTACTCCACCAGTTCCTAGATGCCATGTCAGCACATTCTGGTGAGCACATATATTTCCTCAACATCCGTGAGACGTTAACCACCACTATGCATCTCTTTCACCAAATAGCAGAATACCCTGAGGTAGTGGGTGCTATAGACTGCAAGCACATACACATCAAAGCGGGGTAGAGTCTACACAAACTGGACTTCCCCTCCATCAACTGCAAGGTCATGTGCGATGCCCAGGGCATTATAATGAATGTGTGTGCTGGCAGCCCTGGATGCTATCACGACTCCCACATCTGGCATATGATGCAGCTGTACTAGATACTTGCCACTGGGAACATCCCATATGGCCACCTAGTGGGTGATGCTGGTTATGCACTGGAGCCATGGCTGATGACACCCATCAGAAATACACACACGCCCAAACAAGAACTCCATAATGAGGCACATGCACAGACCAGAATTATAATTGAGCATGTGTTTGGGATACTCACGTCATGGTTCTGGTGCCTGGACATATCTGGTGGAGCTTTACAGTACTCACCAGCTACATGTACCCAGATTGTCATTGTATGTGCCATTCTACACAATAAGATCTTGCAGAAACAGCTACAGCAGGAACAGCATGGGGCAGGGCCACACAGCCCCCCACCATTGCCAAGGCCAGCACAAGCTCAGAGTGACTCACAGAAGGAACAACCTGAACATGCCCAGTATGCCCAGGCCTTGGCAAAGAGGCGATGCATAGCACATACACTGGCATGGTAGGAACCCAGGGAATGGCACCTCTCTCTGACTCGCACATACAGTAAAAGGGATGTCAAACATGATACTACCTGTGTTTAACCATGTATAGGGAGTGTACTATGTGCATCTGAAATAGTCATCCCACCAGCACCATCCTCAATACTAGCACAGATACAAGGTAAGTCACTCTCACTATCAATTGCTGAATGTAGTAGTATGTTCTGCTACCTGTATCTATGGTATGACTGTGAGCATGTAAGGGAATTGGGTGGCTGAATGGGATGGCAGCAGATAGTAGACATCTATATCGGCAGCATGAAATCCATAACAAATACTGGTGTCAGCATAGTAGGCAGTACTAGACAAGGTGACAAAACCCACTGCAAGACATGTGGTGGGCCACATGTGTGTCCATAGGACACACACATAAATGTCAGTGAGGCTCACATACCCAACAACAGTCTCAGCCAGCAGGACAGATGTAGACAAACACAAAGAAAGGCTGTGCTAAGGCCTATGATTGATGGATATGGAGAACAGCCCCCCTCCAGACCTACACAGACAAACTACAACAGGTCAGACAGTGGAATGTTAGTTCTGAGGGGTAAGAAGTCTGAAACTGAAATGCAGGTCAATAAAACCTAGGAACTGTACTACACTGATATGCCTCTAGTCTGCATGGTAGGTCAGAATACAGAATGAAATGGAAGCCAACAGAGTACCTGAAATACCAGTACAGCCATAACAAATGTTTACAGTTGTCAGATGTGCCCCCCAACAATCCTATGTAGAAATGTAGTAAAATGTGCATGTGGGTATAATATCAGTGGAGCACAAATTACCTGAGCTGGCCAAAGTAACAGGATAAATTTTTGCATGTGTACAATATGCAGGGCTCTGTGTGTTAGGTTGTTGTATATTGTGTGAAAGTGGTCAGCATGTAGGCATGGAGGGTTGTGTCCTGTTGGCCAGTGGCCAGTACTGTTGATGACAGGGCCAAGTTCTCACAATTGCAGAGCCAAACACAATGCATCCCAGCAAGACACAATCCAGCAGTAATCCATACTAATTGTTCGGATGTAATATCTGTCATTATCTGAAAGATGGACATGGCATGAATGTGGGCCCAGACATACAAACAGTACACAGGTGGAAGTACCCTAGACAGAGAGTGTATAAAATGTTACTGTCAAATGGACACACCTTTGGATTTATATATACAGGTTAGCAGTACATTAGTTGGCTGTGTAGTATGGAATACTGATGTGGTCTGGCCAAACACTGGCAGACTACAAAAGGCACAGGTATGAAGTACTGAGAAACAGCTGATGTCCCCGCACAAGCCAGCATAAGTGGAATGCCCCATGTATCTGTGAGTCAACTGCAAGTAGCTTCCATAGCACACTTGCACTCAGCTCACCCCACCATCAGCTATAGGTACCTCACAGGTCATATCCCTGCTGTTGGGAATAAGTACAATATGACCCCCAGCTCTGAATGGGAATAGCCACAGAATGCAGCATGCTGAAGAGGTGTCCCATGCAGGTGTGTCCCTAGCTGTAAGCAGCACTCTGCCAGCATCCACACCAATGGATCAATAAGGACAGAAACTATTGCCATTAACACCTTGCACACCTACCCTGTCACCCCAGGGGAAGGGTCTATATTATGGGATCAAAGACACTTTTCTTCGAACGTGTAATATTTGAACCCAAAACATCAAAGACACTAAACCGCGAACGGCCGCGTCTGCAAATTTTTTCCTAAATTCACGAGGCCGCAAACAAACAACACAAACTTCACAATCTTAATCAAGTGGGGGGTCTTTCACCTCACACCCCCCCTAACTAAATATACCAACTCTGAGATCACTCAATGTTGGGGAAAAGGGCAAACCATGAGAAACGCCAACTAAATTTTTCCCTAGGAAAAAATTCAAGGACATGGCCATTAGCGGTTTAGTGTTTTCGATGTTTTGGGTTTGAATATTACACATTCGAAGAAAAGTGTCTTTGATCGTATAATAGGGAATCCAGGGGAATACAGTGGCTTGCAGCCTGGGACTGTAGGAGTGACGCAATGCACTGGCCTGCTACAGATGGCCTGCATCACTACCAAATGCCCTACAGTCTTCTGTTAAAGGCCTGTGTCTCTCCCGTACTGCCAATGTACATTATCTCATGGACTCCCAAATAATGACATAACACAGTCCACAGAACATAAATGCAAGGCCACGTCAACAAATCCCAGTAGCATGTCCACCAAGTCCTACTGCATGAACTGTGGACCAACCCCTAAATACTGCTGGGAAGAAGTGATAACTATACAGATACTTATCAGATATAATTTGCATAATGTTTGGAAGAGGATAGAATAACAGAGGGGGTGGGGGTAGAAGCATGGATGCCATGGAGTGTGTGATGTCTGAAACTCTGATGTGTGCACATACTATTCCTGACTGCAAACACAGGAATGGGTGCTACAAACCTGCTCATAAACCACAATGTGAAGGGGTAATGGCCAGAAATATGCGCCCTGCCTCTGGGTAACCTGTGTGAATCTGTACAGCTGTGAGGTATGACCACATCAGGATATAGCCATTCTGTCACGTCGACAGATGTACAAGCATGGGATCCTCAGCCACCACAGTACCAAGATGCTTAGCCATTTACACTGACCCATCAGCAAGTGTCTGCAGCTCCCACTCCAGAATGGCATGATTGTGCAAGAATATATAGGCTGCAGACCACAATACTGGACACAGCTTCATTCAACTTGTATTCCCCAGGAAATTACTGCAAGCAAATATGTATACCTGTCAGTAGCTGATGACATAAAACATCACAGTATAAAACAGTACATATGTCTGAATATCTCTGCTAACACCAAAGCCATGTAGCAGAAGCAGAACAGACACAATTAGTTACAGTATCCCACTATCCTTTGCCCATTGTGATCCAATATTGTCAACCGATCTACAAATATCATGCAGAAACAGGTTGCTAGCTGTAGATGTAGAGCACAAATACCTGCACTGGAGTACAACATACCTGGAATGGATTAACACATTCAATACAGAAGTGCTCCCACACCTAGAGAAATGAAGCCCATGTCTGGCAACAACAGTGGACTATAAATATCTGTCAGTCACAGATGTCTGTGCACACACTCCACATTTCACACCAGTCATGCTTTGCACACACATCGGATAATACACACATATATCCAAGGACAACACGCTATAATAGGTCAAACATACACATACATAGAAGTGGGGAAGAAAGTGACAGTGACAAAGAGCTTCCCATCATGAGGCCTGTCCCACTCAGCACACATCCAGTTGGCCAATACCACATGATGTGCAAATGTCTATCACTGTAGACATTTGCTTCTGGTAGCCCTCAGCACTATAGTGTCTCTGGTGCTTGTGATAACTGTGTAACATGACAGTAGAAGTCATTATTCATCTTGCAATTGTATACATGGTCCTGTCAAATGTAAACCTGTGTGTGACTGAGTGTTCTGTGTACGCTTCCAGATGAATGGTTTATGGCTCATTCACACACATTGCATTCCCCCATTGCCCTATTTTCACTAGCCTGCTGATGTCATTCACCTTGAAATACACCTCTGGAGAAGGACTAGCCCTATAAGTTCTGTGGTGCATGCTATAACTGCGTAATGCTGTAGTGGGATATACTAATTTGGTAGGAGTTCTAATCCCACGCATGGCAACTGTGAGTATGTGTGTGTGTGCGTGTGTGTGTGTGTGTGTGTAGGGATCAATGCTTTTGAGGACAGTCACAGTCACTACACTTTCCATTGCCCCACTTTGGCAAGCCTGCTGATATCATTCACCTTGAAATACACCTTTGGAGAAGGGCTAGCCCTGTATGCTCCATGGAGCATGGTATAACTGTGTAATGCTCTAGTGTGATGTACTAGTTAAGTAGGAATTCTAATCCCAGACATAGCAACTGTGAGGCTGTGTGTGTGTGTGTGTGTGTGTGTGTGTGTGTGTGTGTGTGTGTGTGTGTGTGTGTAGGGATCAATGTTTTTGAGGCCGGTCAGAGTCACTTCACTTTTCATTGCCCAACTTTGGCAAGGTTGCTGATGTCATTCACCTTGAAATAGAACTTTGGAGAAGGGCTAGCCTTATAAGTTCCATGGCACATGCTATAACTGCATAATGTTATAGTGTGATGTACTAGTTAGGTAGGAATTCTAATCCCAGACATGGCAACTGTGTGACTCTGTAAGTTCTGTGGTGTGTGCCATAACTGCGTAATGCTGTAGTGTGATATACTAATTAGGTAGGAGTTCTAATCCCACACATGGAAACTGTGAGAATGTGTGTGCGTGTATGTGTGTGTGTGTGTGTGTGTGTGTGTGTGTGTGTGTGTGTGTGTGTGTGTGTGTGTGTGTGTGTGTGTGTGTGTGTGTGTGTTTGTGTGTGTGTAGGGATCAATGCTTTTGAGGCCAATCACAGTCACTACATTGCCCTACTTTGGCAATCCTGCTGATGTCATTCACCTTGAAATACACCTTTGGAGCAGGGCTACCCATATAAGCTCAATGGTGCATGCTATAACTGCATAATGCTGTAGTGGGATGTACTGGATAGGTAGGAATTCAAATCCCAGGCAGGGCAACTGTGAGACTGTGTGTGTGCGTGTGTGTGTGTGTGTGTGTGTGTGTGTGTGTGTGTGTGTGTAGGGATCAATACTTTTGAGGCCACTCACAGTCACTACACTTTCCATTGCCCTACTTTGGCAAGCCTACTAATGTCATTCACCTTGAAATACACCTTTGGAGAAGGGCTAGCCCTATAAGCTTTGTGGCACGTGCAATAACTGCATAATGCTATAGGGTAATATACTAGCTAGTTCGGAGTTCTACTCCGAGATATATCAACTGTGTGTGTGTGTGTGTGTGTGTGTGTGTGTGTGTGTGTGTGTGTGTGTGTGTGTGTGTGTGTAGGGATCAATGCTTTTGAGGCCAGTCACAGTCACTACACTTCCCTTTGCCCCACTTTGGCAAGCCTGCTGATGTAATTCAGCTTGAAATACACCTTTGGAGAATGGCTATCACTGTAAGCTTCATAGCACATGCTATAACTGCGTAATGCTGTAAACCAATGTACTCATTAGGTAGGAGTTCTAATCCCAGGAATGGCAACTGTGAGACTCTGTGTGTGTTTGTGTTTGTGTGTGTGTGTGTGTGTGTGTGTGTGTGTGTGTGTGTGTGTGTGTGTGTGTGTGTGTGTGTGTGTGTGTGTGTGTGTGTGTGTGTGTGTGTGTGTGTGTGTGTGTGTGTGTGTGTGTGTGTGTGTGTGTGTAGGGATTGATGCCTTTGAGGCCAGTCACAGACACTACAATTTCCATTGTCCTACTTTGGCAAGCCTGCTGATGTCATTCACTTTGAAATACACCTTTGGAGAATGACTAGCCATATAAGCTGCGTTGCGAGTGCAATAAATGCGTTACACTGTAGTAGCAATACATAGATATGTAGGGGTTTGAATCTCAGTACTGTGAAGTGTGTTTGTCATCAGTATCCTGTGTGGAGGTAGCTGTGATAGTATAATAACAGGACTCATTGGCGGGTTTTGCAAATTTATTTTATTGAGGACCTACTATATTTCACAATGTCTACCTTACAATGACCAGAGATTTCAAACAGCAGACAGGCTGGTGTAGACAATCCATACCCCTACATGTGACATTATGGATTGGTGAACAATATAGGCAATGCTTGTATTATCCAGAGAACAATATCCACCCATGTCTCATACACAAACACACTTGGCTAAGCAACAACCACTATATTGGTAGTGCCCTGCATATTGCCCACTGATAGTAACCATTGTGTGTTTGCAGGGGAGTACAGATGGCATGACACCCTCTTCCATCTCTACAATGGGCAAATAAATGCTTACAGTGGCCCTTTGCTATGTTCCCCACTGGACGCCTGCAACAACTGTAAAGTCTGCAGATGTAACCTACAAAGGAAATACCATGCCTTATACACATGCCCTAAATGGACAGATGCCACTAACACCAGTAAATACCTGTATCATACTGTCAATGTAGGTGCAGGCACAACCTCAGTTCCATAGCCAGTTCTCACCACATCAGATGATAACAATCTGGCCACACAACATGCCCCAGACACCCCAGGTACACTTTCACATGTAACAGAACATGCATGTGGGACATAAGCACAACCCAGACACTGTCCATGTTATGGAATATGGAACACATGCATGGCAAGTATTGCACAACACTGGCCACCCACAATAGTAACCCAGATGAGTGGATGGTGAATACAATACCCACCTGTGTGGGTCAATCCAGGGACTACACCCATGAGCTACACTGCAGACCATTGTCATGTGGCTTAGTGCCAAGGTATACCCTTTGCCTAGCCTTGTACAGCCTTCTGGCACAGAAAACTACTACACACCTGTGAAGCAATGAACCCATACATGTTAGTACTGGCAAATCTGTGTGTGTGTGTGTGTGTGCGTGCGTGTGTGTGCGTGTGTGTGTGTGTGTGTGTGTGTGTGTGTGTGTGTGTGTGTGTGTGTGTGTGTGGAGATTAATGATTTGGAAGCCATTCACACTCACTACACCTCCCATTGCCCTACTGTAGCATGCCTTCAGATGCCGGTCACCTTGACACACCCTTTGCCCATATATCAGCCTGATAACCTTTGTGGCACATGTGATACCTGAGTAATACTGTAGTGTAGCAAACTAGTTAGTTAGGAATTCTAATCCTAACCCTGCCAACTGTGATAATGGCTGTGAGTCCCTTAGAGACTGTGGTTGTGTCTTCCTTGACACCTGCTTTTGTGGACAGGCACATGTACTAAACTTACCTTATCCCTCCTTTATCACTGTTACTGATGTTATTCACCTTCAAAGATACATTTGAACAGCTCTCTAACATGTAAGCTCCATGGTGCATGCAATAACTGCATAAAAATGTAATACATGGTCAGGCAGGGGGTTGAAACCCAGTACTGGTAAGTGTGTGACACAAGCATGCTTAGCTCTTACTGTCCTACCCCCTTCCTATTCTTACTTTGTCTCTGTCTGTCTCTCTCACTCCCTCTCTGGTGGATGTGGAAAAGTACACCTGCTTTGCTTAGGCAGCAGCTTGTGTTTTGTAAGTGATGCTCATGATCAGCTGATGGCCTCTGCATGAATTGCAGTCCCCCACTAGCTGATTGCATGTGGAACAGCTGTGATATCATTCCCATAGCAAATTGCATGGAAACACATTCCTATAACTAAGAACATCCTGTGAGTGTTGGCCCTTTTCATTCACTGTGAGCAGGACTTCATGTCGGTGTTTGACCAACAACATCACAGAGGGTAGTGGGATATACCTCTTACAACATACACTGTGGAAACAGGCCACCAAACAGGAGGGCGATGTTCCAGACATGAGGAGAGAATGCAATTTTTGCTCTTCTACATTTGAAGTAATGTTGGTTTAACAGGGTTTATGTGGATATGGCTGGTCTACAGGATTTAATATCTGTCATGACAGTGTTATGTGGTTGAGGAAACTCTCACCTGTAGGGCTATCTGCAGACTGGCCAGTGTTTGTTGTCTTACATGTGTTGCGTTACTCACACATGTCCAATCTTTAGAAATGCAGTAGCATACTCTGAGGATTGCAGTGAGTACATGGTGACAGCCATGTTAGTTACTGACTTCATATCCCTCAAATGACATATGTCATAACAAACCCTGCTACACCAGTAAATGTATGAGTTTATCACAGCAACATGTCAATATTGGCCCATGTGTTTGTGCCTCCAGGCACAACTCTGTCAACCTTTGTACATATGTCATGCAGTAAGAGGTGCATATGTTCAGTACATCATTATTTACTGACATCATACCTGATAACATGCCAGTGAGATATCAGACTGCTAGACATGTTATCTATAGTAGGGCTTATATTTGAGGACAAAACATGGACATTCTTTTGTAGTGTGTTCAGTAGTGAGGTCTGTGTACTTATGGTGATTGATGACAGAGTATGTATTGTAAATATATACCTTGGCCTGTGTACAGACTGTGGTAGATGTTATTGTTCTTGGTCCTGTTCTATCTGGTGTTGCAAGCTGCTCCAGTGTATGGTACCCTATTGGCATACATGTTTGTAGGGCCAGACCGAGACATGTCCCATACCACAGTCAGGCATTAGAATACACTATGTATTGGCCCAGTATATGCAGGGCTAGTGTGTGAGTGGCGTATATGAGGATGGTGTTCATCACACAGTACATATACTGTAATATTAAACATGCTTACCATATGTGACTGTGGTTGTGTTCAGATTGGTTGTGGGTATGTGCTTTCACACAGGTGTCTTTTACATCATGCAACATGCCTGTAGAGCCTGCTATATTTGCAGGTACATGTGTATTCCCCCATAAGAAATGTAGGCCAGTGTTGTGGCAGTCTGCCTGTAGTTTGCACAGTGCTTTGTGACATGCCTAGCAGCTCAGTGTACTTACCCAGTGTGATGTTATGTCCAGATATTTGTCAGATGTACTGTTGCCGGGCCACCATAAATGTTGTGTATTTCTGACAAAGCAGTGGGATGCTGTATAGATGCATGTTACTAACTAGTGGGTAATATGTGGGCTTGTGACCTCTGCTCAGTTATGTGTCAGGACAGACAGGAGTGTGTGAATGCATAAACTGTGTGAGCTTATCTGTTCCAGTATTTTCGTGATATCCCCATTTACATGGCTGTAAACATCCACTTTGTCAGACTTGGTCCACACGTCTTGCACTAAGGGGTTCTGTGTATATATCTGGACTGACCAGAGTGTGTCAGACTGTACACATTTATTGGTCATATCTCTGCTGTGTTCCACAGAATCATTACTGTGATTTGTGTGGTACTGCACTGTGATGATCTTATGATGTCTGTCAGTAACTGATAGCGTACATGTCAATATCATATGTGACTTCCTACACAACATTTCTGTTAAGACAACCCCTGTTACAGTAGCAACAGTCTACATTTATATCTGCAATACTTACATGACATCCCCTTGCAGTAAGAGGTTGTGACCATTGGTGCTGAGGTATGACTCGGCTATCAGCCCTAGGGCC
This sequence comes from Protopterus annectens, assembly GCF_019279795.1. Lineage (NCBI taxonomy): Eukaryota > Metazoa > Chordata > Ceratodontiformes > Protopteridae > Protopterus > Protopterus annectens. The sequence goes on from NC_056729.1 coordinate 523,137,626, forward strand.
TATACAAGCCTAGCCATAACAATTCCCTGGCTATTTCTTCCCACATTATTTACTTTCCTGGACCCCTGTCTAGCAGAGCGACTGACGTGATCCCTGGGGTGAATTTCCTTTCTCCCATCCAATCGTCAAGGTTCCTCTTGAAGAGGTCCAAAGAGGCACTCTGCTTGACATGTATGGGCAATCTATTGCAGAGTCTGGGGAGTCTCTGGGTCAGGAACCTATCGCTCCAGCATGTTTTGGTTATTGTGATGACAAAGGTTAGATCCCTGGAGTGTGTAGCTCTGAGGGATTGGGATTTCTTTAAGTGTAGCATGTACAACAGCTCTGGGTTTGACATGGCCTTGTATGTTAAGCAGAGATCACCTCTGAGTAGATGATATGCGACAGAGTATAGCTGGAGTTTTTTAAGGTGGTCAGCGTAGGGCATCTGCTTTAGGCCTGTGATTCTTTTAGTGAGGTATTTCTGAGGCCTTTCCAGTTGTTGCATATGTCTTGAGAGGTACATACCAAATGGGGCGTTGTATTCTATAATGGGTGTAATGAGGGATGAGTACAGTGGGACAATGACCTCCTTTTTTCTGGATGAAAAGCCCTTCATGATGAGGTGTGCCACATAGAAGGATTTCCTGACTGTTGTGGCGATGTGGTTATCGAAGGTGAGACCACTGTCCACCTGTGTCCCTAAGTCTCTTATCACACTTTCTGTGTTTAGTGTACTGCCACCTATATGGTAATTCATGGATACATGTTTTTTTCCAAAGGGGATAACAATACATTTCTTGGCATTGAGCTTGAGCCCATGGCTCTGGCACCAAGCATCTGTTTCTGTAAGGCCCTTTTCTAAAGTATCCACATCATTTGGGGATTCAATAATGGCTCCCAGTTTGCAGTCATCTGCAAACTTTGTTAGCCAGAGTCCCTTAGTGTTGACCTGTACTTCAGAGAAGTAGATGCCAAACAAGAGCCCAGGACTGAACCCTGAGGTACTCCACTTGTCACTTGTCTGGAGCTGGATTTGGAGTCGGCTACTTTTACAGTGTGGGTTCTATCAGTAAGCCATTTAGCAACCCATTGGGTGACATAGGGATTAATGCCCAACTTAGTAAGTTTATCTATGATTCCAGAGTGGGGGATGGTTTCAAAGGCCTTGGCAAGGTCTAGATAGGCTGTGTGGACCACCTTACCCTTGTCCATGGCTCTGGAGACTGATTCAAAGAAGTCAATCAGGTTCAGGAGACAAGATCGGCCCTCCACAAACCCAAACTGGGTGGGGTCCAGTGTTTGAAGGTTGCCAATGTCTTTGTTTATAAGTTCCATGATAATACGCTCCATGGCCTTGCAGATAAGGCTTGTCAGACTGATGGGACCGTAGTTTCCGGGATCCAAGGTGGATCCCCTTGTGGATTGGGATAACTGTAGCTCTGCCACTCAGTGGGCACGAAACCTGAGGTGAGGCTATGATTAAACATGACACTTAGGTGAGGTGCCAGTTCATATTGCAGTTCATGTAGTACACAGCCGGCATGTCCTCTGGTCCCATGGATTCCGTATTCTTTCCTTTACAGAGCGTGTTTTGTACCTCTGAGGCCGTTATGACTGGAATTTTGCACTCCTCCGGTATTGAGATGGGCCATTTAGGGGTGAGAGGGGGTGAAGTTGGCACTGAATTGATCTGCCAGGATATTGGCAATATCCTTTGGATCAGTATATTTAATGCCATTCTGTTTTAGCTCAGAGCAGATCTGAGCATTGCCATTTAGATTCTTGACATAGTTACAGAATGCTTTGTGGTTGTCTTTGGAATCTTTGGCAATTTTATTTTCGTAACTAGCTTTGGAGGATTTTATGAGGCATCTCAGTTTCTTACTGAGGCTACTAAGGGAGTTTTTTGCATCCTGGGATTTTCCTCTTTTCTGCAAAAGTTTCTTCCTTTTGTTCTAAAGTTTGTTTATGGCAGGGGACCACCAGATCGGCTTCCTTTTTTTGGATGAGAGCATCTTGGTTCTATTTGGGATGGCACGATTCATGCATGAGTGGATGTGCTCGTACAGTGCCTTAGTGTAGGATTCAGCAGTTGAACTTTCAGTTCCTGTCTGCATGGGTGTCATGAAGTTTGTCACTTCTGACTTGAGTAGCATGAAGTTGGCTTTGGAGAAGTTTTTTATGGTGGTTTCTTTACTGGGGCATGGGGGTGGGATGTGGATGTTAAGGGTGATTAGCTTATGGTCAGACCTGACTAACGAGGGGGTAACCATAGGTATGGAGCATTGATTTCCCATGTTGGTAATGACCAGGTCTAGGATATTGGAGCCCCTGGTGGGACTATGGATTAGTTGATCCAGGGCATTGGAATTTATGAATTCCAAGAACCGTTGCGCAAAGTTGTTGGGACATGAGTAGCTTTCCTAGTTAATGGCAGGGTAGTTAAAATCACCCAGTATTAGGGTGTTTGGTTCTATCTTAATATTTTCCAGTATGTTTAGAAAGGTGTAGTGAGAATCTTGGGGTATGGTGGGGTATGGTGGGGGATCTGTAGCAAGCTACAATACATATATATATATATATATATATATATATATATATATACATATAAATATATATATATATATATAAATATATATATATATATATATATATATATATATATATATATATATATATATTATATATATATACAGATATATATATATATATATATATATATATATATATATATATATATATATATACAGATAGATCTATATGCGACCATATATATAACGCAATACACAGATGTATGTAAATACATATATATAAATATATATGTGTATCTACATGTATACATATATCTACATATGTATATATATATATATATATATATATATATATATATATATATATATATATATATATATATATATATATATGTATTCATATCCTTGTTATGTGTAAACATGACTGTTGTATATACCTTGCCAGATGTATCACACCATATTTATCTGATATGTGTATATTTAGATATAACAACATACTTGATTCAACACTAATATCGCTAACAAGTACTACACAATTGTAGAAATCAAAACATAGCAGTTGTTCAATACTATTCAGTATGTGTATGAAAAACAACAGTTGTCTTCACAGCTGTGATGGCTTTATGGTTAACTGCTGTGACAAAAGCATCCTAGGTTCAAGACCTACAAGGGCTGTTTATTTTGTTGCTGGACAGAACAAGGGCTGTTGGATACAGAGTGGTTAAGACAGTTTTGAACAGCTTTAAGTGGGTTTGCATGGGTTTGCATGACGGTAAGCGGTGATAACATACTGTTAAATGAATATCTGGTTACACCATTTCAGCTTCGCTTACCAGTGCACAAATCTGCTTAGCATTTGCATTTATGCAATGCTTACATCTGCTAAGCATAGCTCAGCTCTGGGAACCAGTGATCACATTCCAGTCCAGGGTAATGACTTTTTTAATAAGTGTATTTACTTCCATGTACATAACATGCATCTATGTGCTGTCATTACAGTAACAAGGGGTGTGAGTCTACTGTCTGGGACACCTGATTATATAAGGCTTGTACAACACTTTTTTCGATTTGAATGTGTTTCATACATGAGTAGTATTCCAGATTATATGCAGTCACACTGGCATGTAGCATATCATTACGTTACTACTGTTGACAGTGCTTTCCCAAGTAAGAGTAGATTGCAGATTGTGGTACTGGAACCAAACACCCCTGCTTGGTGTGTGAGCTGTGTGTCATTAAGTATTTGCTATTGGATATTGATCTGACTTGTGGATATTAACTGTAGACTACTGTGTGTATAGGACATGTCATTGAGGGCTGCTGGCATGCAGTAGTGGCATACCTATCAGTGTCAGATGTCTGTCTGTCAACACAGTCATCCTACTGCATAACCAGTTGGCTAGCTGATGTCTGTCCTCTGTACAGATGTGCAGATGTCGGGACTCCATCTTGGCTGCTTACAGGCAATCTATGCTTGAGAGACACTGACATGTCTGCCCAGCTGTGTTTTGAATGCCACAGCTAGGAATCTACACCCTGTATGCACCACATGCCATGGATACCTCAGCTACACTACCACAGTCAACTGAACATGCTTGGGTACAGATCTCCTAGACAGACACTGACCATGTTATGTAATACATGTTGCATACATGTCAAGTGGAGCACCTCACTGGCCCTCTGCAAGAGGCAACCAGATGACTGGATGTTGCATATAACTCTCACCCTGAGGATCATCACTGTGGTATCTGTTTATAGATAGCCTGCTGGCAAATAGCAGGTGGCATGATACCACTGAACACACATCCCCTACACTTTCCATCTCTTCATGGAGAATAACCTGGTACACACTTATGAACATCTGCACCAATGGACCCCAGTACTGACAAATGTGTACATGTGCATTACTGAGAATAACAGTGTATGTGTGTTGGTAGACCTGTAGTTGTTAATACCCTGAGGCCCTTCACACCCACCCCCCCCCATTGCCATAGTTAGATGTGGCTGCTGCTCTACTGGACATTAAATGTACCTTGTTACACTCTTCACCCTATGGAATACCTGGAGCTTGCAATACCAGTACAACACTGTTGTACAAATGGGTTGATAGGCATGGGATACCCTCTGAGTCCTGGCAAGTGTATGTTTGTGTGTAAGTGTGTATATTTGTAGGATACAGCATTCTGAGACCACATTCTCCTAATACAATATGCCTTTCCATACAGTATTAGGGATAGTGATGTTGCCAACTGTAGGAGAGTCATGACGATGCATCACCCTACTATCCCTGTGGCATGTGCATTAGATGCATATCCCTGTAGTAGCACTCTTGGGATAGACAAGGGGTTGTATTGCAGTCCTGACCAATGTGTGATGATGGGTATGTCAGAGTATTATCATGGGTTCCAGTGCTTACGATATCCACTGTGGGGTGTGGGTGCTGGGTATACTGTCTTTACACCATGGTACCCCAGTACATGTCCCATGTTCCACTGTATGGGGACCACTGTCACCATCAACCGTACAGGCAACTGATAATACTATACACCCATTTATGCATGTGCTGTGTGTAACTTATCTGCAACAGAATGGACACACTGACAAGGTAGTTAGCACTGATAAACCCAGGTCTCTCAGATGTGTGCATGACTGCTATGTGTTTGTCAGTGTGTATATGACAGTATGTCACACTATGTAGTGTTCATAAACAACCAGTACATCTCCCATTACCATACTGTACAGGGCCTGGTGATGTTCTTCACTTAACATGTAACCTGGAACACACCTCATCCTAAAAGCTGTGTGATGTGTGCAATTAAGGCCACACACATCGGTAGCACTACATACCTTGGTAGGGGTTCTAGTCCCAGTGTTCCCAAGTAAGAGTGTGTGTGTATGTGAAAGGATCTACTTCCATTTTCAGAATATACATGTCCCAGGAGGTCATCTGTTTGATAACTGCTTGGCAAATGCTAACATTTCACAGGTATCATCCTGTGGAAATTCATTCCATCACAACTAGTAGTAGATGTGTAAATGCCCTCTTCCCCACTGTATAGGTGTACAGCGATACTGGGTTTTGTATATATAGCTGGGTGTGGATCTTGTGGACATAGCCACCGTCATTGCAGTTACTGTTGAGTGTATCCCCCAGCTTAGCTTGCTCTAATACTGTACAGTTCATGTTAACAGGTTAAGTAGTTGTCAATCACACTATCAGCTGTTCTACATCACCTCACACCCTCCAAAGGGTAGGGCTGTGCCACTCAAACCAGCACACCTATGTTTACCAAGATGAGGATTGCACTACATTGGGAAAGGGGACATATACCCTGCAGTACCATCATCAATGACATTAAACTAGCAGACTGTTTATTTTCCAATGTGTTGTTGTGCCTAGTTTGTCTTGGTGGAATTACATAGGCTAAAATGGGTTCCTTGCACAAGTACATACATCCATGTGTACAGTATTCTCTGTGTATTGCATCAACACCAAAGCCTCTGTGTGTGTTATACACAAACATATGGTGTGTACCACCCAGTACACTTACCATTGTCCACTGTAGAAGGGCTGCTGACATCAGCCACCATGCACTCACCTGTATACAGCCCCAGACCTATCAGTCATGTGGCACATGCAGTAACTGTCATACCGACCTGTGACATGTGTTCAGCTGTACCCAGGATAAGGCACAGTCAAGGTGTCACCACAGTGCCATACCTCTTGTAGGAAACAACAGCATACCAACATCCTGATGACACATGGACACCTACAGCACAAATGGAATACATTATGGGGACCACAATTACTCAGTGTTAATAACAGCTATAATGCATCATGGCTGGGCAGCTACACTTCCTGGCACGTAAACATTAAACTTTAGTATTGACAACATGTTACACAGCATTACATTGGTACACCATAGTACAGTCACCCTGTGCATCAGAGCCATATTAGCCTGTCCCTGCATCAATGTTATGGATGACAGGGATGTGGAACAGGTATCATCATATGCACAGGGTGTGTTGTTGGTTTGCCAGAGACCTAGACTGAGCCATATGTCTGAAATCATGTATGTGTGAGGGGGTTTAATTATTAATTGGGCTGTTGTGATGTGGTGTGTGTAGGTATGGGGTTGCCTTAGCTGTGTGTGTGTGTGTGTGTGTGTGTGTGTGTGTGTGTGTGTGTGTGTGTGTGTGTGTGTGTGTGTGTGTGTATACATGCATTCAGCTCTGGCATGTGGCTGCCCTATTCAGGGGTTTGTTGGATAGCTGCAAACTGTACCTGGCAGGGTGTGCAGTTCACTGTCTCCAGCCACAGACATGGGAACTGTGACTGCCAGGGGTTCCACGGGCACAACCAGGTACAAGCCACGATATGGTACTCTCCCCTGATGATGACATATGTCCGCTGGATCCAGGTCCCTCTTGGGACCGGCCAGGGCCATGTGGACATGACCTGCTGTGTTGTGGTGTGGACAGCACCCCCCTCCAGTGCTGGGGCTGTTACTGCCACTACAGGAGCAGCTCTGACTTCTGGCACATCCGTGTTGACCTCCAGCTGTTGGTGTTGCTGGCCTACATCCACGTGACCGTCGCACTACTCCCACCATATGCTCAAGCACAGACATGGTCGAGGATTTCCACCCAACCGTCTATCTATAACCTCTGCAAAATAACGGTGGCCACCTGCAAGGTCATGGATGTTGTCAATAACAGCTGAATGAGAATCCCTCTGCAGCCTCAGACCCTGTTTGGTATACCATTCCATATGTGCCTGTGCCTCTATGATGGCCTGAAACATGCATCTGGTGGCACCAGATGTGGCACCTCTGTCAAGAGCATGATAACCAGCAGCCCTCTTATGAACACCCCTGTACATCTGCCTGTGTGGTACCCTGCTGGACATCTGGCTATGGCTGCTGTGTCCAGACACACATGCCATAGATACCATACTGTCCCGTCCCATGCCACCAACCGCCAACTGTCTCTCAGTTATGGCTACTGGTGATGAGGTATGTATAGGCAATGTGACTGTGTGTGGGGATGAGGTGGATAACAGTGGGATGTCAAACGATGGTGCAGCTTCAGCCCCTGACAACCCCACCTGTGCCTCAACACACCTATCATCATTATCAGTGTCTGTATGGACACCAACATCAGTTTGCCTGCAGAAGGGACCCTGACCCACCTCACCACCTGTGACGGGAAAACAAGAAATGCACTTTAAGACTTGTACGTCATTGCTTAACAGTGCACACACACACACATGCACACACACGCACACACACACACACACACACACACACACACACACACACACACACACACACACACACACTTACAGGTGAGGTTGCACAAAGATATTACACACAGAACTCTCATTACCTATCTGTCAACATGCATGACATATGGCACTCAACAGCATGCAGTGCAGCTATAGTCAATCCCTGTTACCAGCATTATACATCTCTGTGATGCATGAGTTGTGTTGTATACAGTATTGCTGTGCACCTGTTCAGCACCCAGGCATGTACTGTGCACCATACCTCACAGGTGTACACGCCATTGCTGAATGTGTATATGTGTGTCAGTTATGTTTGCTCTGCTGCTCACAGCCCCTATGTGTTTGTCTGACACATACTTGGGATGATATGTGGACAGATGTCATTTTTGTATGCCTGATGTCTGATTTACAGATCTCATCATCACTGGTGCATGTATGGCCAATAAAATACAATTACACTGACAACCTTCAAACCTTACTGTTGCTATGGGGAGTGTGCACATCCTTATTGACATGGCACCCTCTTCCCTGATATGCCATGGGGCCACATTACTGCATATGCTAATATTTCATGAACCTAATATGTGACATATGACCTGTGCAATCAAATGCAGTATCAAACAAATGTATTAGTTGTGCAGATATATATATATGCAGCACTATCATTCAACAGTAGGGGAAAGTATTTTTATATACATATATATATATATATATATATATATATATATATATATATATATATATATATACAAACACACAATATATATATATATATATAGACCTACTTCAGTAGATTGAATTTTTACAAGTTCAAACCACATATGGCTGAGACCATATGTTCGAACTCATAAAAGTTCAAACACTGAAATAAAAACACATAAAGAAAAAAAACAAAAAACTAAACTTCTATAGCAGGAGGGCTACACCCCCTGCACACCCCACACTCCCCTTAAATATACCAACTCCGAGATCGCACTACATTGTGGAAATGGGAAATCTTCCTTTTCCACTCTGTACGGAGATCTCCATTCAGTCTGATTGAACTTTTACAAGTTCGAACATATGGTCTCGGCCATATGTGGTTTGAACTTGTAAACATTCGATCAGCTGAAGGTGACCCATATATATGTGTGTTTGTGTGTGTCTGTGTGTGTGTGTCTGTGTGTGTGTGTGTTTGTGTGTAGATATATATTTTGAGTTGTATATATATATATATATATATATATATATATATATATATATATATGTGTGTGTGTGTGTGTGTGTGTGTGTGTGTGTGTGTGTGTGTCTGTATATTTGCAGACATACATATATATCTATCTATCTATATATATATATATATATATATATATATATATATATATATATATATAGATAGATATAGATATATATATATATGGGGTGCATTCAAACATCAGGTCCACACTCTCTAACTCTCCTTCCTCCACAGTGGCACTGTTCTGCCTTGCTACAATGCAGACAGGTGTGACATATGGGCACAGCCTAACATTAGGGGGGTATATATAGGGACAGATTGCAGGTAAGTCAATTACACACCTATAGTGTTTGTGCATGCTACATTACACATTAACATGACTGTCCTGCAAGTGGTCGGGTCTGAAACTCATGTGTCTATCATAACGGCATTACTTCTACCACCAGCTATTTGCCACACTAATATATACGTCTTGAGGTTCAGAACACACACTATGATGGCTTACATCATGTCAATCAGTGCTGATCTGCACAGTTGACAGGTATGGCCCACTGCCCACAGGGACAGACACTATTGTCTATAGCAGTTATTCAGCAGGACATCATTACAACAACAACTCCTGATGGCACATATACATCTTTCCACATCGTCTATCCCATTATTATAAACCAAGTACTACATTCAATTACATGCATATATGTTTCACATGCCTGTTGTAGGATTGTCCTCTCTTCTGAGTACACTTTTATATATCTCTCAGTTATGTAGGGTTGTTTGTAGGTTTAGTTGGTTTAGATACTTTCTTTTCCTGTTTCTTTGTTTTCTTTCTCTCTCTCTCTCTCTCCCTCTCTCTCTCTATCTCACTGCACTACAGGGATTGAGCTGCTTTGGATATATCGCAGCATGGGGTTTGTAGGTGATGCACATGATCAGGTGATGGCCACTGCACCAATGAGTGTTTACCACTTGCTACTTGCATGCAGCCAGGTGTGCAGCATTTCCAATTACCACTGTCATGGCAACCCACTACCATAAATTACTTCATCATGTGGGCATTGTGCCTTTACCTTTCCTTTATGGAAGACATCCTTCCTATGTGTGGGCAGCAGTGTTAGAGACAGTAGCAATACCTATTACAACAGGACTTGCAGACACAGGCCAACTACATATTTGTATAAGGTTCCAGACCAATGGACAGTGTGAGTAGTGTTGTTATATGCATTGTATACTGCTAGTTTTACAGGGTTTGTGTGTACATACTAGTTTAGCATGGAAAGCAGTCTGTCTGCATAGCTCTCAACTGTAGGCCTGTCCACATGATGGCCAGAGGACTGGTTGTTATGTTTTGTCTGTTCAATACATGTCTTTTCTCAGATATATCAGAGGCATTCTGTCTGTTGAGTTTTATAAGTACATGGCTACATCCATTTGTGTTTCTGACTTCATATTCCTGAACAAGGGTATGTTGCAAACAATCCTGTAACACCAGCAACTTTCTCAGTGTATAACAACAATATTGCAAATATGGCCCTGTTTTCCAGCCTCTGTCCTCCACCTATATACCAGGCTTTGTCCATATGTCAGTAAGAGGTTGTTAAGTAGTGGCATATCATTATGTCATGCTGGCATTCCTGCCATCATTCCAGTGATGTTGTGGACCCCCACACATATTGTGGGGTAAGGTCCATATATATGTGGCTACAGATGGACAAAACATGTGTGTCCTTGTACAGTTCAGAGGTCAGTGTATGTAACACTGTGATATGCCCTTGTAAGTCATTCTGTGAGGGAGGAGTATGTACCATTTATAACCTAGGCTGCTACAACATGTGAAGGATATCAGTAGTAAGACACCTTAAGGTATATGGCTGAACATTTTCATACATTTCACCTTGGGAATAATGGTGGGCTAGTGCTTACTGTCTTACAGACAGTTCAGTTTCTCAGTGTGATAGTGATGTTTTAAGTTAAGCATTGTTATGTAACAGATACATTTTCATTGTAACAACTTAATTCTTTTCCCCCTAGGGGTTGAGTACAGAGTGTAATTGGAGGCTGCTGAACTACATCTGCATTAATTAGTGTTGATTGATTCTTATCTTCCAGGCCAGTGTTTTTTTACTGTTCTACTACCTGAAGGCCTTGGCCTGGCCAGCAACATATGTTATGCTTTCATATTAATGTATTAAATGTTTTGCTTGAGAGTTGCATTACTCAGTTAGTATGTATTTCAAACACCTAACTGCTATATGTAATGGCATATACTACTGAAATAGTGCACAAATAAACATTTCTTATGTATGGAAACATGTGTGTGGTGTCATATCCTTTGACTTCTCTGGGGGTATATGTTTCATGCAATAATTGTCTTTTGTATGAGAGAATCAAACACTGTCCATTTTAAAAGGTGGCAACTGTAGGAATACTGGCTGTTCAATATGCTGTGCACCCTCTAAATATGTATCTTTCTATACACATCTATACGTAGCAATATATGTATATGTGCGTGTATGTGTATATACATGTATATATATATATATATATATATATATATATATATATATATATATGTATATGTGTGTGTGTGTATATATATATATATATATATATATATATATATATATATATATATATATATATATATATATATATATACATATATGTGTGTGTGTGTATGTATATATATATACATAATATATATATATATATATATATATATATGCATATATGTGTGTGTGTGTGTGTGTATATGTATCATTGGAATTTTTACTGCTTCCACATTGTAAATTCCCTATGGTAGACAGACTGTTCTGCATGATATCTTATTGATATCATCCTGACATCGTACAGGTGAGATGGATTACTGTTAACTTCTTGTGGCTATGTTGTGTAGGGTCCTGGGTATGAGACTTACAAGTGTTGTTATTGTGTTGCAAGGCAGATCTGTTCAGCTGTGGAAGAGGGGATGATATCAATAATTACAAGCGGTACTTAAACTGGGCCCCTTCACCCCCATTAATGGTGCCTTTGGTCATATATGTATATATATATATATATATATATATATATATATATATATATATATATATATACATATATATGTAGACACACACACACACACACACACACACACACACACACACACACACACACATATATATATATATATATGTATTCATATATTTATATATATATATGTATATATATATATATATATATATATATATATATATATATATATATATATATATATGTATATGGGTCTACCTGAGATGGTCGACAAGCCATTTGATCGATACTCATTTGGTCGACAATTCATTTGGTCAACAGGCAGATTTGCCCCCCTCCCCAATGTTGTGCGATCCTGGAGTTGATATATATAGTTGGGGGTGTGTGGGGGGCACAGCCCCCCACATAAAAGTGCTTGTCAGCCAAATGAACTGTCAACCAAATGAGTGTCGATCAAATGGCTTGTCGACCATTTCAGGTAGACCCATATATATATATATATATATATATATATATATATATATATATATATATACATACATATGTATTCATATGTTTGTATATACACACATATATATATATATATATATATATATATATATATATATATATATATATATATATATATATATATATATATATATATATATATATATATATATATATATATACACATATACATATATATATATACATTTCCTCTACTGCTGAATGACTGTGCTGGATGATATTTTTGAGAAAACATCAAATTTATTTGTATCTGACATGGCTTAGTGGTAAATCATTTTGGCTATAGTATGCAGGGTCCTGGGTTTGAATGTTGCAAGGGCTGCTTATTTTGTTGCTGGGTGGAACAGGGGCTGTTGGTGATTAAGGCACTTTGAAGGAGTTGTAAGCAGGTTTTCATGATGGTAAGCAATGCTAACTTCCAGTTACATATGCTTACAGAGAGTTAGCCTCAACATTGCTTATTCTGTGTGCCCATTGCTTACCCCCGTGCAAACAGGCTTAAACCAACTTACTACTCCTTAAAAGTGCTTACTCCCACTTACCCCCATGTTAATTTCTTTAAAAGAAAAGAAAAAGGGGTGATAGGAAAGTGGTGAAAAAGGGGCTCAAAGAGGGAAAGACAATAGGGAAAATAGCTAAGGATGTGCTGGACAGGTGTAGGGAAGGTTCATAGCTGCCCATTTCTTCTACAGCAACAGCGGTGCATATACACTGAATATGGAGGTAGATTTGGACACTCAAATTCCTGAGAGTGGGGTTAGGACAACAGTAATATGTTGTGAAGCCAATTACACTAGATTACATGTGTCCAGTGGACATTGTGCGAAATGGACAGCTATGATTGGGTTGAGATTTTAAGGTGAAAGTGGGATGTTGAGGAAGGATACTATATATATTTGGGGAGGTAGGTTGGGTAGGATGACAGACAAGACAGCACAGGGGCAGTATATGAAACATGTGGGGGTAAACACCTTGGATGGGGTGGGGAGCTTGGAAGTCGGAAGCCCATGAGCCCCAAAATGGAAACAGTGGGACAAATGTCCTCACCCATGAGCAGTCACCACTGCACCTTCACAGCCCCGAAAGTGGCTGTGCTGCAGGCTGATTAGGATGGGGATGCTGACCCTCTAAATGCACCACACGGCCCTCAAGCTGGTGTAGCAGATCTCCAAACTCCCTGCAGACCTAGCTATGCACCGGACCACGGACCTGACGATGGGTGATAGTTTCCTGTCTGCACCCGGTCCGTTGGGGGGGGGTTAGCCCCATCCCCTGAGGTGGTTCAACCCGCAGGTGGTGCAGGAGGTCCCGGGGTGGGTCCCAGATGTGCTGGTACCCAGTGCCATGGCATGATGAGGTAGGAGAGGTGGGTCCACTAGGACTGACCTTCCTAAATGTGCTATGGTGTTGCAATTTTAAAACATATGTGGGTTAGTAATAGTCAACACATTCCAGGATTAGGTATAACAGCATGCATAGATATTCCCATTAACCCAAAACACCAGATATGGAACAGTTGCATAGCAAACAGAACACATGCATGTATGGAACCACAGTGGCCATTGCAACAGCATGCAGGTTACATTGATGGCAACATGCCATCAATGTGGGAGCATTTCAACATGGCACATGGATAGAAACACATTTCAGTATTTATCAAACAATAGAACATATGTCCCAGCAGTAGATTTAATTGTACACATACTAGTTGAGTTGAGTATTCAATTATTTTTGCAGATATGGTGGAAGGAGAGATAGATGTCAGTTAACAACTTGTATATCCCTGTAGTTCTCACAACTTTCTTAGTCACTGCTGTAATCTGTACCTTACAGGTATTATTACACTACCCTATGGCCTTAGTTTGGACAGTGGTATGTTTGTAGACAAGTATATACGTGAACTGTGTTTTACCTACAGTATACACCGCTTACCTGGTATACCTGTGGAGGTATTGTTTAACACTACCTGACTGTTTCTATGTATATTCCCAGATTCCAGGTCAATGTTATGCACATACCTCTCAATCTCTTATTGCACACACTCTGGTTAAGGCTTGACAACATGCAGGTGGAACTGGGACATATTTTGACAATTGTTTTCAGAAACTTTTGGTGAGTTGCTACAATGACAGGTTTGTTTTCATATACATTTTCTGAATATTTACAGGTCTGACAATCAATTATATGTCATTAAAAGCTGCCTAAATTTCAAAGATCATCACACTGATTTGCCAGGGGGACAGGGTAACAGGCAGTGGGTATGGGCCCATTATCTGGACATTCTGAACAAATCTGTACTGTTGAGGGGAATGAATATGCATACAGCTTACTACCACTCCCAGGATTCGAACTATGGCTGTGTCTGCTAAAAATAAAATAGTGTACGTCACAGTTGAGTGTGCTATTTAGATATTGCTGTGCATCTCTTAACTGTTTTCTGTCTATAAGTCTCACGTGGTTTTACAATCTGACCTTGTAATTACAATAGTCTTATACAGGGATTCCTAGACATTTGTATTATGCAGCATAGTGTGGGTGACAGTGATGATTAATACATTATTATTCAGAGAAGCTGCAACACTAACAATTCCATACAATACCAGACTAAACAGTACCAGTCCAGGATTTCAGTTTTTATTTCCTGGCAGTTTTCTTATCTGACAGACCTGTGGAGGGAATGTTTGTTAACACTACCTGAATGTTGCCACACATATTACCAGATTCCGCATTATTATTATTATGCACATACATCTCACTCTGTTACTGCACACACATGGGGATAGAGATGGGACATAACTTGCATATTACTCTCATAATATTTTGGTGAGTGACAGGTTTGTTCTTATAGATATTTTTATGATGGTTATGATGTCTAACAATCAGTTGTATGTCATTATTTGCTGCCTAAACTTCTGGGATCATCCCACTGATTTGCCAGGGGAACAGGGTGAGAGGTACGATTATGCATGCAGCTTACTACCACTCCCTGGATTCAAACCATGGCTGTGTGTGTTAAAAATACAACAGTTTACATCACAGTAGAGTGTGCTATTTGGATTTTGCAATGCATTGTTTCACTGTTTGCTGTCTAAGTCTCCCTCAGTTGTACACTATGAACTTGTGATTACAACAGTTGTATACAGACATTCCTAGGCATTTTATTTATGTAGCACAGTGTTGGTAACAGTGGTTAATACAACAGTACTATTAAGAGAATGCAACACTACATTACCATATGATAACTGAGTAAACACAAGCGGTCCAGGAGTTAGACCTTTATTGCCAGGCTGCTACCCTTTTATTTACATACAATCTATATGAGACTCTTCCTGCCATATTGTCTAGTTTATGAAGAAACAAAACGAGTAAGGACCACCACGAAAAACTAAGAAGTTTTATTACATATGCAAAGGATGAGCGCTTTCACGTACTGTCAATGTACGCTTCATCAGATCTCAAACACATTCCCAAAACCTCACTTTTTATAGGACAACCAGTCTTAAAAAATCCTGCAACCACCTTGAACATAATCATCGAATTAAACAATCATTCAATCAGTTCAGAACCATACTAAAAACTAAGAATTCCTATATATCTTCATAAATCAGTGCTCTTAAACTGTAGCATTGAGCTACTGAACTAGGACAGTTAAAAAACACTTTGAAATAATAATATTAGAACAATGACAATAATAAAACAATTGCAGAATATACTGACTTAATCTTAAATATCATATAATATATATATATTTCATATATTTATTTCATACATATGTAAAATATTAACAAAAATCAACTTCATAACTGCGGTGACCTCAGCTATATTCTATATCTACAACTACTTGATTCCTTAAAAATTACATGAATATATATCAATATATGTGTCAGTATATCTGACTAAAAATATAAAAAATATACTGAATAACTAACATATATAATGAACAATGTATGTACAATAACATATGAAAACACATGGAAATACATGAAATGTATATAAAAGTGGATAAATTAAACATATATTTCCATATTTTTTGAGGTATGAATACTACAACAGCATAATGTAAAAATTTGTCTGGTTTATTCAGTACATCCCATACACAATATAGGTTTTATACTGGGAATTAACTTTCTACTACATTTAGATTTATTTCTTATGACAGTACATGCAAGATTATTACTAAACTGCCTCGCAATGCAGCCTTTGCAGCCTACACGCATGGGCTTCCTAATTAACAGCCCACTCTGCTGCACCTGTCAGAGACATAGAGGAATATTTAGCCATACCTATCCATAATATACATGAGCTAGGCAATTATTAAACAGTTAGTAGAATGAGCACTTGTACACTGCTGGGACATTACCCCTCTGGCTAGTTTCTTGGATCCACTGATCCAAGAGCTCCCTTTCCTCTGTTTCAGGTCAACATAGTGATGTCTTACCTGCTCACCAGTTCAAGGAATGCCAGTGACACTGGTGAGATCACGGGTGAGACGGTCCCAGGCGTCTGCTTTATATTGGGAGCCCTGGTACTGGCCCTGCAGAAGTATCTCTTCATGGTCTTTTACCAGGAGTCCTGCCATGACCTTAGACTCCTGGATGCCCCAGCTCTGCACTCAGAAGCGCAATTCTTCCACAACACTGGCTATTGTGCCTACAGGAGGAAGCTGCAACCAGTTATGAGATGTATTCCCGCCTGTGGGGTTTAAATAAGGCTGATTTCCTGCACTTTGCCGTGACTGGATGGTTTTGAAAATGCTAAGCTATGGATAAACCTGCTTACCTAAGGTTGGCATTACTTAAAGGGGCATACCAATGGGCAAATCTATTTAGCTGGCTATGCATTGTTTACACCTGATAAGCAGAGGTGTGCAGTGCTTACCATTGCTTATTTTTAAGTTTGCACACTACTTGCTGTTTGGCATTGATTTATCATTCATTACTTGTTATAAATGTGCTTAGTATCTGTGATTCATGTGTAAGTACACTATATGGGGTACTTGTGTTTATCGGGGATTTCACCACTTTATTACAATGACACCTCACATCCAGTTCACAAATATATGTTATTTAGTAGGTTATACAACAAAAAAAGTTTATAAATTCCTTTCACATGTAAAATGTAGGATAGTGAGGATCTGTTTGAGTATACCTCAATTTTATGTACAGCTGATATGGAGTAGTGGTAAATCACTGTGGTTATGGTGTGTAGGGTCCTGGGTTCAAGGCTTGCAAACATTGGCTATTCTGCTGCTGGACAGAACAAGGGCTGTTGGATGCAGAGTGTCTAAGGCACTTTTAAGCAGGAGTAAGTGGGTTTGCGTGGGTTTGCACAATGGTAAGCAGTGCTAACTACCAGGTAAATATGCATATATTGCTTATTCTGTGTAGGCATTGCTTACCCTCATGCAAACAGCCTTAAACCTGCTTAGTAATGCTTAAAAGTGCTTACTCCCACTTACCCATATGCTAATTTCTTTAAAAGACAAGTAAAAGGGGTGATAGGAAAGAGGTATGCAATGCTTAGCGTTGTTTATTTTTAATATTACACACTATTTGCTGTATGGCATTGATTTATCATTCATTACATACCATAAATTTATTTAGTTTCCCTGATTCATGTGTAAGTATACTGTATGGGGCATTTGTGTTTATGGGGGGATTTCACCACTTTATTACAATGACACCTAACATCTGGACTTAATGCAGTAATCCAATTTACAAATATATGTTATTTAGTAGGCTATACACAAAATAATTGTTTATGACTTGCTTTCACATGTAAGATGGAAATTTGCTAGAGTGAGGATCGAACCAGGCATGACTGCTCGTAAAGAATATGCTCTAACCACTACACTATAGCAATACTGCTTCTGTTGAATGAATCTTGCTATTTAATGTCTTGTGCTGTTTAAGGTGGACTATGTGTAGCTTAGCAATGGGCACACCCTCGCAGCTACAGTTAAACTTTATCACTTTTATAAAAAAATCTAGTAGTGTTCTTTTATCTGTACCCTTCACAAATATCCCTGCTACTGCTACACCTGTTATTTTCTTAGCTTTCTGCTTCACGGTGGGCATACCTCTCAACCTCTTGGAGTGCAAACTCTGGACAAACCCTGAAATGATGGGGGAACAAATGGAGAGACAGATTTAACATGTTGCTGTGGATTTCTGCATTTATCTGCACATTTTACAGCTATCCTGATGTGTTTGGGGTGCTATGAGCATTCTGGCTCATTTTAGTTGCCAAACAGCAATTCTTGAGTGGAGGGGCATGTATATTGTGACAGCTCTGCTCTCAGACACACCCCCTGCACTTGTCCATGGCTCCATGTTAGTTTAGGAGCACAGGCAGTGCAACTTCATAAATATGCATGGCGCATTGCTGTGCTGCACTTAAGCGGTTGTTTCCATGCAGAAATAACTTATTCCTGCATGGAAGATTAGTGAATCCTGGGGAAAGTCTTTCTTTCATACTTTTTCTTCATTGACTTGAAATATTATAAATCTTCAGCCTAAGTAACCATTCAGTTTTCTGTATATAGTAAGCCTCACGGGTTATGCATTGGCTACATAAACCAACCCACTAGTATTACAATTAAATTTCCCATTTCCACATAATACCCTAATGTATGTTGCCACTGTAATATCCCTTCCTTTAAGGACATAATAATATTGAGCACCCTTCCCACATACATACTTCAGGTTCTTATGCCTCCAATATAGCCTTCAAATTCCTTCCTCTTCTAAATACAAATTTAGGCTCACCCAAATTAAAACTAACAAATATGCTATTACAATTTCTAGTAATAATATTTTTTACAATTTTATTAATGTTGTTATAAGTTAATGCCATTTTTGTACTAAATTCATCAGCTTTCCCTGTATTCTTCAGTAAAAACTTACTATCCTTTAAAATCATGACAAACCTTCCAGACCTGTCTCCATAAACCTCCTCAGTTACCCCAGTAATCAAACCTGGTAGATAATTATGTTCGATGAACATCCTCCTTAGTATATCCACCTCTTTCTGAAATACCCCATTGTCTGACACTATGCATAACAACCTCACAAATTATCTCTTCTCTAAACTGAGTATTTGCCAAAAAGGGTGTGCACTAGTAAAATATAAATAACTATTTGACTAAGTAGATTTTGTAAAGATATTAGATGCAAATGTTGCCTGGACATAATCCTTGCTCAAGGAAAAGTCCAAATAGTTAATCTTCTCCAAACCATCGTTGATGGTAAATTAAAAAGAAAATCCACTGTAAAATTTATATAATCAAAAAATTCCTGAAATTTCTCTGTTTACCCATTCCACAAAAACAATATAACATCTATAAATCTAAAATAGGAAGTAACAAATTCAATATATTCTTTGTTTAATATAAAATGATTCCCCTTATGCACAACAATATATTAGCAAAAATAGGGGTCACAGTCTCTCCCATCGCTAATCCCTCTTCTTCTTCTTCTTATAATAATCAGCTTCAAAGTAATCCAAATTATTACCATGTACTAATTCCATTAAATTAATAATAAATTCAAATTTATCCTGTTCAAAATTTGGTCCCAAATATAGTGCTTCACGAAAACAGTCAAGTTCTTGCAAATGTGGAATCATTAAAAATAAATCCTTAATATCTATTGTTACAAATATAAGATAATCATTAAAAGCAATTTTAGCCAACTCACTTAGTGCCATGAATCCATAAAGGCATGTCTTTTATCATTAAAAACTATTTTAACAATTTAACAACTGGGTTAGCCAGAAGTTCCATCTTTGACTCTTCTGAAGCTACAATAGGCCTTATTGGAGGTTCCTTTATATCCTTGTGAACCATCACTATCACAAAAATAGATGTTATTTTTAAGTTTTTTTATCAAATAAATATGTCATCATAGAAACTGTCATTTTTCTGAAATAACAACTTAAAATTAAATTTGCTAGTAGGCAATGCGCATTCTACAGTGATGTGTACTAAATGGAAACCTGAGGAAAGAACAAATGTAAATCCCTTCTTAAAAATTACAAAATGTTCCTGTTTTAAAATTCTATCACTATAATTAAAAATATTAAATCCTTCATATTCATTAACTACCAAATGGCCGGATAGACTAATCTAAGGTACCCCTCATGCCCCTTGGTTGTTGATTGATATTTTCCATAATAATCACCCTGCATGGCCTCCCATTCCAACCTCAACTGTCTGGCCTATTTTTCTGGAGACCTGCATGGTAATGGCAGAAATTCCTGGGGTGGGCGGGGGGGTTAAACTTCCCAAAACCTGCCACCATCCTGACTTTCAGAATTTCCATGATACACATTTACAACCTAAACAGGATTATTTACATTGTCTATATCATTAGAAGATTTGATGTCCTCACCTGTCTTCTGATTAAATTCTAATGGGGTTCCCCTAAAATCACTTGTTCTAGTATACTCTTGGTTTCCTTTTTACTTTAAATTAGGAGTAGGATATTGTGTTTTATTTGTATTTGTCATTTCATCCCACAAAACATTTCTTTTCTTAACTCATTTCTTCCAGTACAGCTCATTTGAATATGTACCCTTAACTGCCAGTGGGTGTGGCTTGAGAGTTAAAAAAATGAAATTATCATATCTTTGGAACTATAAGTGTTGCTAGAAAACTGTAAATGACAAACTACTCAGGATAAATTAATCTTTACATTAGTGGCACTCATTCAGTTTGATACTTTAAAGTAGATTTTCTAAGCCAAATAAAAGGCAATGAATATTAATTTTGTAGTGTTGTATAAACAGTTTATGCTTTCTCAGTAACTATTCAATCACATACTGCCAGCAGTTTTTTCTTCATGCAGCTGTGAGCTTTCATATGAGGCTATGCAATTCTATCTGTATTATCTAAATGTTGAGATATTTATATTAATATGAAAACTATTGCAATACATATAAAGAGTATACAAATAATATTCAATATTCATTTAGCTGTATTAGCAGAGATCAAATATCAATACAATCATGTTTGCCATCATGTATGCTTTAAGATGAAATCTTTGATACCTTGTATGTAGCATGGTTTTGGAATTATTATTAATGCAAATATGAACAAGACAAGCAATATTTGATGCCTACAGGTGTCAGTAGGAGTTAACTTCTGAAATCCCTGGAGGCACATCCGGCTGTAATGAGTTAACACTTAACAATGTTATCGCATTATGAGTCAATTATTTTAAAAACATCATTATAATTTATTTCATACATTTCAAACAAAAAATCCCACACAGTCTCCCTTTACAATGACCTGCATTAAGTGAACTAATTTCCTGTCATTGTCCTTTATCAAAAGTCTTATACACTCTGTTCCTGTTTTATCAAACAAATTAAAACGTTCATAATGCAAAATTGATCCAGTCTCAATCCCATTCAAGTATTTCCACAATCTCAAACCATTCGATAGCCTGCTGGCACCAATAGTATCTTCAAAAAATGCATTATCAAGTTGCAGGCTTCTATAATGCAAAAGCAGTTTTTCATATTTCCCAATGTTTGTTCTGTAACCAAAGTCTCACTTCTCTTTCAAACATTTCATTCACCTCTGAACATTTAAACAAGATAGGCTTCTGAAGCCATGCAGCAAAATCTCTCACTTCTCTCCTTGTGCCAACATTCTTAGTCAAATCAGAATTCCTATGGCCGCAATTGTCAAGACTTCCACTAGCACCTCATCCCCAGGTTTCATCGAACCTCTCTTTGTGATTTGGAGGTCTTGCTGCCTGGACTAAAATGGTTGTGACATTAACATGGGACTGTACCTGATTTATCCTTTGTGCTATTGTATTCCTGAATGTCATAGATTGTGGCATTCATATGAGGGCACTCATGGCCCTCCTTCAATGTAGCAGCCCGGATAGTACTGGAAACTTGGGTTAACAGTTCAATTAAAACAACCAGATCACCCTTGTTCATGTCTTTCAATGCTCTTATATTATACTTAGGGCACTAGCACCATATTCTCTACATCAGAATCCTTATGAATACCGGGGATTGCTTCCACCAATTTTTGTGACAAAACTAAAGGAAATCAAAACCTAGAACTAATAAACCCCATAACAGCATAAACAAGTACACCTAAAAACTAAAAAAAATGCTGACTGGTATGCTTCAAAGAGGTTTTGATGATAAATAACTGTGGGTCCTCCTTTAAAAATGGAGTCTTCAAAAGTTAGTTAAATTTTAATTGCAAAAAAATGTTACTTTCAGAAATCAAAACAACCTAACACTACATTGTGTAAATATAACTAAGAAAGTTAAAATGTCAGAAATGAAGTGGTGCAAATTAAGTGCTTCAGTCTACCAGTTAGCTGAAGCATACAGTGTATCAGATTTCTCCAATATCATATCACTCAAACAGTCAGGGGTACTCACCCATTTAACAGATGTAAAAGCAAAGAGAAATTCACATTCAAAGGAATATATTTTAAAACTATAGGAGAGTTATTAGATACATACCATGAAAAAGTCACTACCAGCCCTGCCATTACAGGATCTTGACAAAAAACAGGCTGCACTTAATCTAAAGTGGCACAGATGGCTGAAGCATTATGAGGTGATATGAATGCAATAAAGGTAACCTGGGACACATTTTATACATGTTATATGAAGTGGTACACTACATGTATGATACTTTGACGACTGCAAAATTATTCACACTTTAAAAGTGCATGCAACAAATTATTTTAAACTAATAAAAACTATTGTGCCTGAAATTCATAAGTTCATGCAGGACAGCTGCTAACCACTCAGCATATCCTACATCATCATATCTGGTTAGGAATGATTGTCAGAAATCGGATTTTCTAAATACTAAAAAATTAAAATCATTAATAACATAAAGTCATATCTATTACACTAAAAAGAACCTTTAGAGAACAAGTTCTTACATCAATAGTCTTGTTTCAGTATGCCCATGTCTAACAATTTGGTCAAAGTTACTAAACAGATAAATAAGCAAAATACAAATGAGATTTCTGATTGGATAATATGTATTATAAAATGGGTTTTGAGTCAGTTTTCCATTATTCTGATAAGGTCCTGTTATGGATGGAAGCGTTTAATAAATTCTTCTGAGAACTATGCCTCCTTTGTAGTTGCCTACCTGTGGATGTTTTAAGTGTTTATCATATAAATGAGGGAACACATACACAGTCAAGCAAGCCTTTAGCAAGCATGAATGACAGCTAAAACATAGCTGCATTTGTTCCCTCAGAAACAAATAAAACACCAGATTCAAAAATACTGCAAAGTTTCTGTTTGGTTTGTTAATGGTATATATATATATATATATATATATATATATATATATATATATATATATATATATACATATATATACAGATATTCAGTACAGCTGAGATGACATAGGAAGCACAGTAACATAGAAACAATACAAGGTAAGTGATCATGGAGACAATAAGATGACCAGCCATGTATACCTTTAAGTAGATTCACTTAGAATTTCTTCCTACCCTTTACAAGCATGTAATAGTGCTCACCTTCCAAATCAAGCATATACAACCCTGGTGTAAATTTGTGTTGACCCACATAGTCATCAAGATTAGTCTTAAAGGTACTGTGTTAGACATGCAGTGGCAGATTATTTCATGTGCAGTGAATCTTTTGGGTTAGAAATCAACCCACCCAGTAGTATTGTTTATTTGCCGGTGTACAATTTGGTCCATAATGTGGATGTTTGCAGAGTTACTGGTTTTACTAGGAAATAGGAGATCAAATCAGACTGCATCCTTCATGGCTCAAAGATTGAGACATAAAAGGTCACCTTGGAGGCACTGGTAGGGTATTGAGTACAATGAGACTCATGCTTATCTGTTGAGGTAGTGAAGAACTTAAGGTCTCTGATTTTCTTGGTTGAAAATCTTTGGTGTCTTTCCAGTTGCATATTATGACTGGATTTAACCATACCAAAAGGATCACTGTATTTGATGATGGGTCTAGAAAGGGAAGAGTACAGTAGTAGAATGACTTCTTTTGAACTTGGGGACATTTCTTTGGAAATTAAACTGGACTAGATAGAAAGATTTCCTGACCAGAGTGCAAAAAACATTGACTGAATATGAAAGAGTTGTCAACATACATACACTAGTTATCTTATGATTTTGTATGTCTAAAAAGATTACCATTTCTGCCATATGAGATGGGAGCAGCTTTTATGCTGACTGCTACTGTTCTGTACTTTTTTGCATTTTGCATAAGTTTGTTTTCAGTAAATCAGATATGTGCGTATTCAAATTCTTGCTGGGCTGTTTAGTATCAATGACTAAGCAAATAATAGTGTCCAGACTGTAGCCATTAGCAAACATGGTCAGAGGCACTTCTGGGATATTGACTTGAATGTCTGTAAAACAAATGTCAAACAGGAGATGGCCCAGCACTGATCACTGTGGTATCCTACAAGTTACAATTTTACATTCAGAGAGTGCACCAGTATCTTTCACAATTTGGGATCTGTTGTACAGCCAATTTGCGATCCATCAGACAATGCATTAAGTTGATCTAAATTTTCAATAATAGCAGCATGAAGGATAGTGTCAAAAGACTTGTCCAAGTTGAGATAAGCAGGATGTACTGAGTGATTGCTGACCAATGATCACTAACAACAACCTCTATAACCTTTTCAAAGAAACTTACTAGGTTTAGTAGTCTGTACCTGCCCTTCACAAAGCCAGACTAAATATGTTCTATATTATTTTAGCTGCCTATGTCCACATAAAAGAGTTCTGCTAAAATTCTATGTTTCATGGTTTTGCATAGAACACTGATGGGGCTGATAGGCCTATAACTACACAGGTCCACAGAAGGGCCATCCTTGTATAGAGGAATCACAGTGGTAGTTCTTCTGGCATTAGGGACAAACTGTGTGGTTAAGCTGAGACTGACCAATTGAAGTAGAGGCTTGGATAGTATATATGTCTCACTAGGTTGTCCAGCCCCATCAAAGTATTATTTTTAGCCTTTGACTGGGATTCGAAGACTGCTTCCAAAGTGATTTTAGAAAAACTAAATTTTCTCTGTAAAAGAGGAATTTGCAGGGATCAGTCAGGTTTTCTTTCATATTTTGAAGGGAAAAATATTCTATTTGTGATAATCCTTGGTAGGATGCCCTAGCTTGTAATCAGTCTTTTTATTTGTCCTCACCCCAAACCAATGTTCATAGTAAAAAGTCTCAGAGTAGCTGTACCTTGATCATTGGGTCTCAGAAGGTAGTGATGAGTTGCCAATGACAGTTGTTGTACCAGAATGGACAATCCTCTAAGTACAGTAGCATAAAAGTAGGGGTAGTTCAAGGAAAAATACTTCTGGCTTTCCTAATCAGCCACTGAAGTTTTTTCTTTGGGACTGGGCCGAGAAATAAATTGTCATATATTTTATTAAGATGCATTAATGCATGCAAATGTGTATTGCCTGTGGAGTGATGTTGCATTCACATCTTCCAATAAAGGTTGGCATCAACTGATTTTTGAGTTTTGTGCTAAAGGAGACGCACATTTAAAGCAAATTTTAGGTTGTTTCAATACCCTCTGAGCTACAGCATCTGCAAGTATTGAAAAGTAATATAAGAGTCAAGCTGTAGCATAAATATTTAAAGCTGCGCATCCTGGTTATTTGTGTATCTGCTGGCTCGTAAATGATCAGTTAATCAACTTGTATCAGTATATAGGTTTTCCCAAAAAGCATACTAGCAATCTAGGATGAATTAAGAATGGATTCATTAAAAGTGAAGCAAGTGTAGATTAAATTAAAGTCTTTGTGGACCCCTCTTTGAAACTTCATAGATTTCTAGCATCTTTTAGGAGTCTAGATCATCCACAGTCAGTGTGATTTGCACTTTTGGAAGATAAATTCACAGCTCATTAATGAACGTGGAAGCAGTACAGAGCTTATGACTGCTCCTTGTGTATTACCTGCCTGTAGATTATCTTGTTCAGAATATTTATGTTTTATACTAAGCTTAAATGCTCTGTCCTTCAAATTGCTGCAAAATCATTTGATCAGCCTTATCCATAAGCTACATTCCTTAACTTTGTTAGAAGTGGAGATAGAAAGATGTAGATATAGATACAGATATAGATATAGATATAGATATAGATATAGATATAGATATAGATATGTGTGTGTGTGTGTGTGTGTGTGTGTGTGTGTGTGTGTGTGTGTGTGTGTGTGTGTGTGTGTGTGAATTAAGTTATATCATTAATACATGTTGACTTAGAAATGCCTAAGTGCATAAAAAAGCAATGCAACAGTTATGAGGACTGAATATGGTGGGGACTTACATTTTAATATCAAAAATAAAGATACGCTGATACCACAGTGAGTGAAAATCAACTACTAAGAAAGAGGCAAAGGGGCAGAGAGAGACCTTTTAACTATCCCTATTTTGGTGGAATGTTCCTATTTTTCGGACCGATCTACCGCTGCACATGATGCTCTGATTTTATGTTCCTATTTTCAGGCTTGATTTACCCCATCACACAATTTTCAGAATCCCCCCTCATCACATGTGATATTTGAAGTGGTGTATTATACAGAACCCACTCTACACAGCATATGTACTAATGGAACCAATCATTTAAAGAAAAAGGGCACATTTTGCATCTCCCTTTTTCATAAACAACAATAAATTGCCTTGCTTGGAAGACTTTTTTAATACAATTAATCATCAACATATTTTTACACTATCTACTTGAAAATGTATTTATATTTCCCCATAGTTTTTCGACTCTCTGTTTTTCAAACATGTATTTTTGAGTAGTATCCTACAGTCCTCCTGAAAATGGAAAGCTGAGAGGTATGCACAGAGGAATAGTGTAATATTAATTGAAAATCTTGAAGAAAATTGCTGAGGGTAAAATTTATATATTAGTCCACCTAATAAAAGACTAATGGTTTCCTTTGCTAGTTTCATAGATTCAAAGATTGTTACTAGGTTAATGATCCCAGGGCCTTTCTAACCCTAGCCAGGCATTTTGAAAGAATAATGATGTCCTGTATTCAAATAGGACATTAAGGGATAGGCATTTATAAGCTCTCTCTGTCCATAAGGAGCATGGGTGCCAGACCCGGTGTAAATTTCCAATTCCTCATCCACTGGTCTAGGTTGTGTTTAAAGTGGGTAATAGACGAGCTCAGTGTCACATGGATGGGATGCCTGTTCCACAGGAGGTGCAGTCTCTAGGACACATATCTGCAGCTCCATCATGTTCTGTTTAAGTCACATACAAAATTCAGGTTCCCTAGACCTTGTATTTCTAGCACTATTTGACTTATGAATGCGTAGGAGATTCATGAATGTACGGTTTGCAGATGCCTTCTAAACCAGGTATAGATGACCCCTCAGCAATCTAGAGGAGACTGAGTAGAGGGACAGGGCTTTAAGGTGCTCTGCACATCTTCCATTTCTTTGGGCATAAAATCCTGACTGAAGGCTCCAGTTGAAAAGTGATTCGAGTGGACCAGAGAGGTCATGTTTCATGCTATTTACCAAATATCTGGGATGTAACTGGTGCTCATTATTACATGTTTTTTGGCCTTGGAATGTGCATTGATGGCCTGTTTCTTAGTAATGGTTTGGGGGATTGTGGTATATATTTCCTTTGGGCTATCGGGAGGGGGGAGTGGGGGAGAAATTTGAGCTGAACATGTCAGCTAAATGGTTGACAATGGCCTCCGGTTCAGTGTAGGTGATGCCATTTACAAAAAGTTCTGTGCATTGTTGTGTAATTCCCCTGAGGTTATGGGTATAGCTGTAGAAAGGTTTATGATTGTCCTTTTTACCTGAGAAGCTATTTTTTTCTTCAAATTTAACCTTTGAGCATAACACTCTCATTTACCTGTTTAGATTGGTCGAGGGCTTTTAATATGTTTGGCTTTGTTCCTTCTACAGTTAGGCAAGATTGTTTTTCTCTTGTTTTATAACTGATTATATTGTGATTCCACCAGAGTGGCTTGTCATTTGAGTTTGTCTTATTCTTAATATATATGAGCACAGCTCACTCTATACAGCTTTCAATATGGCTTTGGAGAGATTTTTTAAATAGCTCAGCATTTGCTATGGTGTTTGCTGGGTCTGGAGGTCCTTGGAACTTAGCCAAGGTGTTGCTTAGTAGAGAGAACTTAGCCTTAGAATAGTTCCTAAAGGTATTTGGTTTCACTGGATCACCAGATTTAATTTTCATTTCAAGTAATACTGCTTTATGGTTAGATCTGAGGAGCGACAATGTTACACTGGGTGAGGAACATCAGTTCCCCATGTTTATGAGTACAAGGAAAAGGATGTTTGTACCATTGGTCGGAGAATGGACCAGCTGTTCCAAAATGTTGATATTAGCAAAGTTTAGAAATCATTAGACTTGTGCATTAGAAGAAGTAGTATAGGATTCCCAATCTATAGAGGGGCAGTAAAGATTCCTCATGAATATCATACTGGGTTGAATGGTGAGGGACTGTAGTACATTGAAATAGGTAGTATGGGTGTCCTGTGACATGGAGGGGGCCTGTATGTTGCAACGATATGGTAAGACCCTGTTTATGCTGAGTGGGTCATACACTTTAACTTGTCTGGATGTGAGATTAGTCTTAATATAGACTGACACTCCTCCACCTTACGTTCACTGCTGTTCAGTAGCTGGTCTAAATGTGTGAAAGGCATTATAACCTTGTACTGCTGAGGTACTATCAGCGACTTTAAACCATGTCTCTGTTACTGCACAGATGTCTATACTTTCCAGGAAGAGGAAGGCTTGCAGGAAGTAGAGGGTTTTGTTCAGATTTCTAGCATTGAGTGGTACCACCTTCAGATATTCCTTCATAGGGTCAGTTAAGTTGGCAGGTTTGTAGGTTTGGCATTGCCTGAAAAAGGCACTATGGGGGTGGAAAAGGCCTTTGCCAATATCAGAAAGCCTAGTGGGGATAAGCGCAGACCATCCCTGGCAAAGCAGCGTAGTCTGTCAACCATGTCCTCCCAGGCCATCAAACTTTTATCCCCTTGATTGGAACCAGAAACTAAGCCAATAGCTAAATCAATCATTTTTTTGTTGGTAACATGACACCATCCTTGGATAAGGTAGTATGCTGCTCAGTGCTAGGCCGATACCTGTCTGAAACACATAGTCAGCAAGCTTGATCATGTCTCACTTCATATTGTCAAGGAAGGTATGTCTCAACATTAACACCCACATGGACTCTGACAGAGTCATACTGTTACCTGTAGTTCAATAACCTGAGTGCCTGTGTGACCTCACAGATCCTAGCCCTGGCAAAGGCAGCTGACCATGATGCTTTTCTTACATAGTCTGGTGAGGGAGACATCAGTGTGCCTCACTATAGAATCAGAAATGACCAGGAAATTTGTTGTGTACTAGTCTGCCTTAAAGGCTTAGCAGTGGATGCACTGGATGCAATGTTACTATGTGGAGCTGTGGGTGGTGTTTTAATGGAGTGTTTACGTGATGGCTGATGACCCTTTTTTTGATTGTGCTGTGCAGGAGGTCTTAGTGTTTTAGGAAGGTTTCCTGTAAGTGCCTCAGCATAAGTAGTTTTATGAATAGGGTCTTTACCCTGTGCAATAGGTGTGGTGCAATTGTCACTGAAAACCTCTAAAGGATTAGTTTGGTTGCTTGAGAGAGTTTTGCCTCCATTGTTTAAGTGTATTTACACCTCTCACATACTTTATCTGTTTTATTAAGAATAAGTGGGTTGTCAGTACACATGAGGCAATTTGCTACAATGCCTGAGAATACCCATCTTAACTAGACTGGCCACAGAGAAAAAGCTGGAAAGCACATATCTATGGCTACTGATTTACTAGGGAGGAGTGAAGAAAACTGAAATATTGAACAAGTCAATAAGACAAGGAACGTGGTGAGCAACACTCACCTACGTGCAAACTAGATGCTCTAGTAGTTAAACAATCTGTCTAGACAGTAATGCCAGGAGACATTTGACATTGAAAGGTCAGGACAATAATATTCAAATCTGAGGAAGTATGTAATTAAATAAAATATTTTAGTTAACATGGCATGCATGTCGTTTGCAGTGGTGACACATGCCAGAAGTGTGAAGGCATATTTCAATACTGGGGATCAGAACCTGCTTATGTAGAACAGTTTTGTTTTCTTTATTTAGAACACAGGTAATACTTTAACAGTCAGCTAATTTAGAAATCATTTTTTCATGTTTTGTTTTCAGTGGTTTATACCATGATTGGCTGGAGTCCTTTGTCAGTTCATTCCAAAAAATATTATTTAGTTTGGGCATGCCACTGAGCAGCATAGCTCCTACCATAACTTGCATCCCTCTCTCATTCCATGTCCTGTCTTCCTTCTGAAAGTTATACAGTTCTGCTGACTTCTTTCCTTTTAAATTTACTACTGCTAGTGAGGTATGTATTTAGTCTCAGTGAATAAATGTAAATGTATATCTATACAGCTGTCTGTCATAACTGCATACTGTAATTATAACTTCTAATTTATCTGTAGAATGTTAGCTGGCTGTTGGAAGCTCTTCACTGTTTCTTGTGTATGTTTTAGCAGAATTTTCTGCCTAAGGAATCAATAAAACTGGACCAGGGTAAGATAAATAATCTGGTAATCAAAATAATAAATTAATAAATTGATATATGGAAACACATTTCAAAACTTCTCCTTGGTCTCATAGGTTAAACTATCAACGAGGATAATTCCAATCTAGAAATATCATGAAGTAGTAATGTAATGTCATGATAGGTTAGGTAAGATTAGGCAGGGATGGAATATATATCACAAATCATTTTTGCAGTTCATGTGATACCTAAATTCTACTTACAGATATTTTTTAGCTCTATTATTCTAAAGGTATTAATGCTTCCTGGCTTGAACCAGTTGGCTGAACAAGTCTCATAATTAAAGGTCTTTCTATAGTTCTGCCTTTAAGAATCCTAGCATCTCTTAGCTTTCGAATTCTTGACTTAGGTATCCTAAATAAAAAGATAGCTACTATGCCAAGTTGATATGTTTTCTTTATTTCTACATTCAGATGCATTAGAGAATAGTGTCTATAAGCAAAACATTCATAATTTCAAAGCAGCTGTTAAATATGGTACATTATCCTGTAAATATCCAGTTTATACATAGGATCATAGGATTATAGGAGGTTACCAGGCTATTGATCCTGAGGCCCTTATAAGCCTGGCCAAGAGTTTAGCCCATGTTTAGACAAATCAGCACCCAATGTCCCTGTCCAACAGGGACACGTGTGGAATCCCAGGGGTATATTTTCTGTTTCCTATCCAGTTATTCATGTTGCGCTTAAAAAGAGATAAAGCGGTACTCTGCTTGATGTGAAAAGGGAGTGTACTCCATAGATGGAGAAGTCTCTGGGACACAAATCTGTCTTGTCAAAAAGTCTTGTTGATGTCACAGGCCAGGTTAAGGCCACACGTGTGGGTGTACTCCATAGATGGGGGAGTCTCTGGGACACAAATCCGTCTTGCCAAAAAGTCTTGTTGATGTCACAGGCCAGGTTAAGGCCACATGTGTGGGTTACTCGAGTGGAGCTTAACTTGCGGATATGCAGAAGTCCCATCAAGGTGGGGTCCATGATCACCTTGTATGCCAGACAGAGGTCACCTCTAAGGCATCTGTATGAAACTGAGTAGAGGAATAGGGATTTTAGCCTATCTATGTATGGTAGATGTGATGAGGTACCTCTGTGGTCTCTCCAGCTGCTGCATGTGCTTTGCAAGATACATGTCGAATGAGGGATTGTACTCAATAATAGGCCTAATAAGGGAAGAATACAGGGATGTTATGACCTCCTTGTACCTGGATAAGATACCCTTACTTATGAGGTGAGCTATGTAGAAGGCTTTCTGTACAACAGAAGCAACATGGCGGTCAAAAATCAGGTTGCTATCAACCTGGGTGCCCAAATCCCTCACAACTGATTATGTGCTTAGGACGTTGTTATTAATGTGATAATTTATGGGGATGTTACTCTCCCCAAAGGGGATAATGATGCATTTTTTTTGTTATTCAGCTTGAGGCCATGTTTCTCGCACCAGTCATTTGTCTGAATGAGACCCTCTTGGAGGCTGTCCACATCACTAGGGGAATTGATGACAGCACCCAGCTTGCAGTCATCTCCAAACTTGGTCAGCCATAGCCCAATGGTTTTGGCCTGCACCTCAGAAAAGTATATCCCAAATAACAGAGGCCCCAAGACAAACCCTGGGGTATGCCACTTGTTACAGGTGTACTCTTGAGGTGGCTACCCCTATTTTGAATAAGTGGGTTCTATAAGAGAGCCAGTTTGCTACCCATCTGGTAACATATGGATTGATGCCTAGTTGAGAGAGTTTATCTATTATGCCCAAGTGGGGAATAGTTTCAAAGGCTTTGGCCAGGTCAAGATAGGTGGTGCACACCGTCTTCCCTTCATCCATGGCTTTGGTGACTGTCTCAAGGAAGTCGACCAAATTTATCAGACATGACCTCACCTTGACAAAGCCAATCTGTGTGGGATCAAGTGTTTGGAGGTTGCCAATGTGCTTGTTAATGAGGTCCATAATAATCCATTCCATGGCTTTTCAGATCAGGCTAGTTAGGCTGATGGGTCTATAATTTCCCAGATTGATAGATGCTCCACCTTTGTGTAAAGGAATGACAGTGGCTGTCCTCCACTCAGCTGGGACAAAACCAGTACTCAGGCTTTGGTTGAATACGGTGCCTAATGGTGCTGCAAGTTCCTGCCTGAGTTCACATAGGATGCAGCCTGGGATGTTATTGGGTCCCCATGGAGGCTGTATTTTTTTGCCTTTCAGAGAGCAGTAGTGACCTGTTCCCTAGGGGGCAGGTACTGGGGATGTCCTGATTTACTGAGGGGGGGGGGGGGCAGAGGGATAAAGTTTTCACTAAATCTGTCAGCCAGCAAGTTTGCCATATCTACAGCATTTGTATATGTGGTGTTCTATACCACCAATTCTGAACAGATCTGGGTGCCTCCTTTGAGGTTGCAGGCATATGTGAAGAAGGTCTTATGATTTTTCTCTAGTAGATGTGACCAATTTGTACTCGAAGTTTGCTTTGGAGGATTTCACTAGTGCTCTTATTTGCTTGTTCAAGCTAAGAAGACATTGCTTCCAGTGGGGCACCTGCTCCTTCTTTGTCTTGGACAACAATTATTTTCCTTTTGTTATAGAGTTTATTTATTGCAGATGTCCACCAGACAGGTTTACTCTTCCTAGTGGATGATGGTTTAGTACTGTCGGGTATTCCTGATTTCCTGCATCTATATAAATGTTCGTATAGTGCTTTGGTGTAGTTGTGGATATTGGTGCCAGTTCCTATAGAGGGGGAGGGGGCTGTGAAGCAGTTTGTACTATCACTCAGGAGGCTTTAATCAGTTTTGGAGAAGTGTTTATGTCTGATCCTAGCTAGAGAGGGGTTGTAGGAGATGGTGACTTCGAACGTGACCGCTTTGTGGTCGGATCTTACCAGGGAGGTTGATACTATAGGGATGTTGCAGTGGTTACTCATGTTGGTTAATACCAAGTCCAAGATATTATCACCTCTTGTGGGGGTATAGACTAGCTGTTCCA
This sequence comes from Protopterus annectens, assembly GCF_019279795.1. Classification (NCBI taxonomy): domain Eukaryota; kingdom Metazoa; phylum Chordata; order Ceratodontiformes; family Protopteridae; genus Protopterus; species Protopterus annectens. Next base: position 523,171,798 of record NC_056729.1, read on the forward strand.
AGGCATTTGCACTGACAAAAATCAAGGAATCTCTGGGCATTTGTGTTTTGGCATGAGTAGTTTTTTCCAATCTATATTTAGGACGTTAAAGTCATCCAGGAGCATGGTAATTATTTTATGTGCATGTTTTATTTAAAAATCTGAATGACAAGTGGATATTTTCTTGTATATTTTACATGGAAAGGAGAAAAAAACCCTTGAATGTTGAGAAGCTGCAGCTCGTAGTCCATGAGTAAGGATGTCTCACAGTGGTACTTACACATACTCATCTGCAGTAGTACCTAATGAGACATTCTGTGATCTGACTGTGGGATTCAGGGGGTGTTGATATGCAACAGTAATCTAATTTTATCTTATGGCAACTGTACCTTCATGTCTGAGAAGTACACTAACAAAGGATAATCATGTTTGGTGCTGATGTTTCTGCCTAGTACTGTAGCTTTTTCAGAATAAACATGAGGACAGTTTGCAGTAATCTCTGTCACATTGTTTAACTTGAATGCTTGGATGCATTAAAGTGTGAGTGGATATTTGCTCTGAATCTTACTGTGCAATGAAGTTATGTGAATCAATGTCATCACTATAACATAAACAACAAAGCATAAACATGCATTTGTTTTGATTCCTTTTACTATAATAAATTAGAGATAGTTATAATGGGTGGAGTATGTGTAATTTATAGTGGCTGGTTTACTTCTGAACCACAAGTTTTTGAACCTGGTGATGACACATTTAATTAAAGAGGGGAAATGTTCCACAAACAGATGCATTTAATCATCAAACCAGACACTGCATATTGACAAACACAAAGTCACTGCTACTGAGTTTTGTCAGTATCTACACTTTAATGAATAAGTCTGCTCACTATCAGCAGAAGACCATGTTATGTTGCAGCATATACAGTCTGTGCTTTCAATAAAAATGGGAAGTTTATAGAGGAAGATAATTTCCAAACAAAGGATGTTGCAGACTTACTTAACTAAGTTTAGCTTGTAAACACCATGTTTCCAGTAATTATGAAACTATCTCATGGTATCTACTCCCTTCGCTCCTTCCTGAGCAATCATCTGTTTGCATTCCCCAGACTTTGAATTTCTATAAAAAGTAACAACTGCGCTGCCAAATGTCAGGATATAATTAATCACTCATACCACATTTCCTGGGGATCTAAACCTTAACAAAGCAGAAGAAAGTTCATTGATGATATCTGGGGAATAGTGTGCAAAAAGGTGCTATGCTTCTATTGTTTTAATTCCAAGTGTCGAGATGTGCAAGGCTAAGCCATTTGATATTAAACAGAAGGCAAGACTAGCATTATCTGCCAACATTTGTGCAATTGTTCTGAAGTTATTATTATTATAATCATCATCATCATGTTTTATGACTGAGGTCAAAATGTGTATTTTCAGTTAAGAGGATTGATAAAATTAAGAAATAGACATGTACAACGAGGTGTGAACTCTTACTATGTTTCTAATTTAGTCAGCCATTGCATACCTTAGCATACCCATGTCTTCAGATGCCTGGGATTAGAGAGAAGGAAAACTGTGCAGCAGATACCTTGTAATTACTACACCAAGTGAGCTACTTCCAATTTAAAAAGAGCAGTATTAGTCGAGACTTCATATTAAAATTCAGGTGTCCTTACATTGGGAATTGCTAATTCAAAACAATATTTGTTTTAGTGAAAAATAAACTGTATGCTGTTAAAACTAACCAGCAAATGATTCATGATCTTGCAGCAGCTATTCCACATGCTTATTTGAAAAGCTTTGAATTTCCATCCTATTTTGCATGCATATTTTATAAACTAGAACTAGACAGAAAATGCTGAGCTGTTGTACCCTACAAGTCATGAATTATGTCTCATGCATGCTGAAATAAGCTGAGGTTTCTAATCTGTTACTGAAAAAAATGATTTCCACACTTTGTCTGAATCAGTGAAATCAAAGGGCACCGATTAAGTTCTATTTAGTAGGTGTTGCTTCTTACTGACTTTGTACAGACTATTCATACACTCTGCATTTCACATTCACCCAACTCAAGTACAGCCATTACAGCCTCTCCCATAATGGCCTACACATCCATTAATAGTAATGTCTTAGTCCTGCAACTCAGGTAAAACAAGTCTAACATTTATAAACATTAACCTTAGAAACATCTGTAGCAAAGTAACTGAACTGCATGCTTTCATATCTCATTAAAACCATGGCATCCTGCTGTGATGCCCCTCCTCTGGGCCAGTAATCATGGAGCCTGAATCCTCACCACTGACACTAGTGAAGGGCATTCACTTGAAACACAAATAGATATACAGAGTATTTCCAGATGCAGCTCTCTGCATCAAGCAAAATTTCTCTTAAGAGTACACAGGGTGAACACTCAGTCCACAGTCTGGGTTTTCCTATCTCTCTCTATAGGCCCCCAGTAAGATTCCCCACTGGCACAGCTGTAGAGCTGAGTCCTCACCTGAGTTTCCAAGCTAAGTCCTCCAACACCCTCTCTGTGAAACCAGTGTTATGTGTCCCTGCTCCAAGTAGCTACCACACATACACACTCTTTGAGATTTGATTTTCACACACACACACACACACACACACACACACACACACACACACACACACACACACACACACACACACACACACACACACTCACACACTCACACACACCTAGAAAAGGCTGGCACAGATTTAATAGCTATGCCCTCTGTCCAGACTATAAGGTAGTTACTGCCACCAGACACTCCAAAGCCAGCTACTCAAAGGCTCTTACAAGGGTACCCAATTATACTGAGTGGAATGAATACAAATACAAATGGTAGTGTTGACCAAACAGCAAGGCTTTCAGGAGTGGCCACAGTGTCACCAAATAAATATAACTACTCTCAAAGGTTAAAATATTCTCTAAAAGGCTGGCCACAATGAGAAGTTTAAATATATTTAATAATAAATAATAAAAGAACATGAAAATACTACATATCTATTTACAATAAACACCAGAGTTTCAATCACAGGAAATATTAAAGCAATTTTATTTTATTTATTTAACATTTGCTTGTCGGGAAAGTCTGACTTGGAACAAGTCAATTTTCAGTGGAGGCCTGGGGAGAAATATTCCAGACTCATGTATTTGTAATATGGGAGGAAAACGGAGTACCCAGAGGAAACCCACATGGATGCAGGGAGGACATGCAGACTCCACACAGATGACACCCCAGCTGAGAATTAAACTGGAGAACCTGTTGTTGTGAGGTGACAATGTTAACCACTGCACCACTGCATCGCCCACAACAACACAGATGAATAGATTTACACAAAGACAGGAAAAACAGTGCTTAACTAATCTCACTATGTTTTCCTGACTGATCTTCAAGGATTACTATTCCCTGGTTACTTACTAAAGCAAGGCAACATGAAATAGGTGTGTGAGCCTTCTATGTCAGGTTTCAAAAACAGACTGATCTGAGACTACTGTCTCATCTTTTATTAAAACATCATTTCAGTCCTGGATTACCAGTGGCAGATCCATGAATCTGCAAAAGGGGGGAGTGCAGTCTGTCTAACAGACTAGCAGGGTGGGAGTGGGATACTAGGACACTGGGTTTGGAGGATGTGGAAAGATCATCTTATGATGTTCTGACATTATGTGTGAAAAGACAGCAACATATATTCAGTTGCTCATGATTTTGCTGTGGATGTGGTTAGGTAATTCCTGTGCAGCACACAGCATATTTACAAATAGTACAAGTTTTTTCAACATATGCCTGAAAGAGATGCTTGGTTACCCATGCAGGTCACAGTCCCATCCTATGACATAGCTGGCATATGTATTGTTATAACCTAGGAAAGAGTCCCACTGATGGTGATATTAGCCAAATTTGTTTTTGTAACCAAATAATGATTTATGTGGAAACAGTGAAGTTCAGTTAAGTAAAAGCAGCACAGCAATTAAAAAAGTTGATGTTATGAAAAAATTCCAAAAAGCAAATACTCAGTTTAGTTGTTGTTTGTCTTTTCGGCTTTTCCTGGTTAGGGGTCACCACAGTTGAACTCTGGTCCGCTAATGATTGGCAGTAGATTTTTTTTTATGGTGCCATGTTGCCAGCCTGACACCCAACCTTCAGCGAAGGCACGCCTATTCACACATGTCTTTCGGAGGCCACTCGACCGCAGGGAGGACAGGCAGACTCCACACAGTAGGCACCCCAGCCGAGAATAAAACAGGAGAACCTCTTGCTGTGAGGCAACAATACTACCGCTGTATCACCACGGCTTCAAATACTCAGTTTAGTAATTATATTAATCTAATAGATGATGTTACTACCAGAAATATTTTCATATAAATACCTTCTAACTAAATACTTCACAAGCTTATTAACATTGCTATTTTAGTTTCATTTTGGATTTACCTCTCTGTTAAACCTAAAAAACTTCAATGTCTTCCCTTTCATATTTTCAAAATATACTAGTTAACAAGTCAATTAACCACTAATCTAGCCACTATGCAAATAATAGCATATCCTATTTTGATTACAATTTCACAAGTAATAAAAATGTTTTGCAACATATGCTTGAAATACACAGGAGGCTTTGTTAAAATAAGATATTTCACAGACCCTATTGGCAATAGAGAAAACCCAAATGTAACAATCCATTTATATCTGGGTCAGTCATTAGGGACTTGGTTGCCTGTCTGGATAACAGACTCTTCAATGAACCCCTTACATCTGTGGTGGTTATAAAATCTTTTAGCCTTAAACAACATCTCCTTTGTATTATCCCACTAAGGTCTAATGACGTTGTAGTATCACTGTATTCCTTCCATATTAAGGTGATCATTGAATACAATGCACAATTCAACATGCACCTCACTAAACACTTAAACATGCTTACTACACAGGCAAAGTTTCCTCACTAGACAGATTGAAAGCTAAGTCCATACACTTTCTTTTACACCGACTCCTCAGGGCTGATCCTTGCCCATGAACAACCCAGCATTCTAGGCCCTACTTTACCTAAATAGAACCATTTTAAAACAAACACATATTCTGGAGACCTAAACCTATAGTAGAGTATCAAACATGCCAAACAGCATGACTGGTACATAAGTCAGTGTATCTTTATTTCTGGAATAGACCACCTTTTTATATCAAGCAGAGAAATTCCATAGCAGCCTTTAAAACCTATCTGAATTACTGAATAGAAGACCCCAAACTTTTGCCCATGCCATAAGGGGGAAGTCTTCTTTAAAAGACATTCTTAATCTTCCACCAGTATTGAGTGATGGCTATTTCTCCTTAGTTACCATAAACACTGTTCAAATCTATCAGTGTGCATACAGTTTTCTTATTTACATCTGCAGTGATTAGAGATATCTAAATAAAATAGCATAAACACCAGTAGGTATTTGCTAAACAAACAATACCGTTTCAAAATGAAAATAGACTTAGCTTGAGCAGTAATCTTCACTGTTCTTGAAACTCACATTCATTGAAAAGACATGAAAATCCACATTCAATGAAAATGCATCTGGCCAGTTGAGGATTAAGTTTACCCTTTGGCTGTTTTCAAATCATAGCCTCTTTGCACACCTTTTTAGGGTCATGGATACATATATGTGTTCTTTGAGTCACCTTCCTGATTGTATTAAATTATATTCCTTGTATAATATAGCACCATTTGTTAGAATGTGTTTTAAATTTGTAGTTTTTAACATTCTTCTAATAAGCAATGAAACAAAATGTATAAACCAATAATGTCACAATGCCAAAACTACCCATTTCAGAAAATTTCAACAATAAAAGGCCGCTCAAACTTCTATCATTACAATCTACCAATATCACTAAATAAACACAATCTGCAGAAGCAAAAGTCATCTGAATAATTCCACATTAAAGAGAACTGTAACTAATGAAGAGGTTGCTACTGGCAAACAACTTTATATTTTAATGTTCATATTCAAATTCAGTTCTGCCCTTGAAGAATTAATTGCCTATATTACATTCAAAAATATTAGTAAACTGGAAAAATTGCAATAAGGAATGACTGACAAACCGACAACAAGTTCAGCAGTTTGGTAGTTGGTATAGAGGATTTAGGCTCTTGTCTCCTGTAAACTAAGTTACAGAGTCAACCTTGATCAGGTTAATTGACTAACCTGCCCTCCCCACTAAGTAGAGCATTACATACCATATCTCCATACCGCTCAACCTTGTAGCATAAGAAATCTGGACAAAGCCTAAAATAATGGGGGACAAAGGCACAAAAATAGGGACAGATTTTAAATATTGCTCTAATAAACTCAGGACGTTGCTAGAATAACAGCATTTGTCTTAGCATGCATTTTCTGGAGGAAATGAAGTTTGAAACTCAAATGTGTGACATTATTTAGTTACTTCAATCCATTAGTAATTTGCCCGAAAAGAACAAATGTTACAGAATAGTCCAAAAATATGAGGAAAAAATGAGGGTATTCTGTAAAAATATGGACAGTTGAGAGGTATGCATACCTCTCAACCTCTTAGTGTAAGAAATCTGGACAAAGCCTGAAATAATGGGGATACAATGGCACAAAATGGAGATAGATTTTAAATGTTGTTCCTTTTTAATTTCGAAAGTTGCTAGAATAACAATATTTGTGTTAGCATGTATTTTCTAAAGAATATGAAGTCTGAAACTCATATATATATATATATATATATATATATCATTATTTAGTCTCTTCAGTCCTCCCTGATTTGCCAGAAAACCACAGATTTTATGACAAACAGACCAAAACTATAAGGCTAAATCTGGACAGTTAAGAGGTATGTTAAACATACGTACATACATATACACACATATACACCTTCTCTCTTATGTCACACAGCAAAACACACACACCTACCTTCTCTTTGCTCACAGTGATACACAGACACACACACACACACACACACACACACACACACACACACACACACACACACACACACACACACACACTCTCTCTCTCTCTCACTCTTTCTATCTCTCTCAACAGAATGGCCACTTACCTTTTCTCAACAGAATGACCAGTTTAAATTCCACGTGTGAGTGCAGAATGTGTTACATCCTCCTTAAAAGGGAAGATGCAGCCTCTGTGGTGTGAAGAAGTTGTTTTTTTTTTTTAAATTGTAGAAGTCTCTTGGTCAACAGTTGTAAAAGCAGAAGAGTGGGAGGGTGCTCTCCTCCACCCCCTTTCCCCTGCCCTATAGTTCCGGCTGTTTCAGCATTTGTTACTTACGACTGCTGTCAGTCCTCTTCCTGGCTTCACTTCTGAGCTGGATAACTGTGGCTTCTGAAACATGATTGGACTGTGAGAGTCAGCTTTCAAGGACCTAATCCTCACAGTTCAATGGTATTTCAGGAGACACACTTGTAAAGCACACACGGGAAGGCTAAAGAACAGAGCGTGCCTTCAAAAGTGGTACCATTGAGAGATGAATGGGCATTAGTAGATCTGCAGCCACTGGTAGAAATGGGAAAATGTATTATTTTGACTGTAGATTTTCTGACTTCTACAGAATAGCAGTGCATTTGTTTTATATATTTTATTTTCTTATGCCACAGATGTACAATGGCTTTGAAAAAGGGGTGGTGCATGCCCCTGCATACAGACCTAAATCTGCCACTGATTACAGAGTGACATCACCTATATCTGGTCATCTGACTACAGGTTCCCATACTATAGGTTCATAGGTGTTTACTAGGCTAATGACCACAAGGGCCTTTTTATGCCTAGCCATGCATCCCAAATCTCTGGCCCTTGATAAGTGTAAGCATGAGCCTGGGAGATTAAATATTTACTACTCCCCTTTACTAGACTCTGAACCAGATTCTCGCACATATGTGTACCATACACACAGATACAGCTTTGCTAAGATATCTTATGGCATCTACAAGCCATAAATCCATTTCAACACTTCCACCCTTCCAGAGTAACAATTAGTTCACTGCTAATGACAATACAAAAGGCTAGTACAGACTTTTTGTCTCTGGCTGCATTGAAAACTGTAAGATACCATCTTTATGGTCAAGACCAGATAATTTAATTTCAGGATATTTTTCTAAAAGTTAGCTGGAGTGAGATTAACCTCTTCTCTTCCAATATCCTATGTTACAATATTAATTTTAACAGTTATAATGCAGTCTGACATACAGGTGTATTTCTTTTTTCTGTCCAGCAGGACCCACTTTGGGTACATTGTTTTAAAACAAGCAGTTTTACAAATACATTTTCAAAACAAAGCACCTGTACAAATCAGTTTCATAAACAAATGATGCATAATTCTTTACAAAACTCCCATTAGCTATGCTAGCATATGTTACACATCCAGTATCATACTTCTCCTGTAACTGGGCAATACCTCACATTGTCACACCTGCTATCAGAGAAATGTGGCTAAAACATGAAGTCAAAGACACTGAAATCCTCCCACCAGGATACAGTATTCTTCAGACTGAATGTAAAAAAAAAAAAAAAACAGGTGAGGTAGCTATTATATACCAAAACACCTGAACATATCCTTGTGTCAGAATGTGTCCCTCGTTCAATAATTTAGAGATTCTTATTGCTTTACTCAAGCTAACCTCTTATAAGATTATATATATTATAGACTTATGCATTCTCCCAGGCAATATTATCAGCACAGCAGAGGACCTGCTATCAATGTACTCCAAGAAACCATCATCCTTGTGGACCTTAACACACACTGAGCCCAAATTGTGTCTCATACCCCAACTACCAGCATTAACTGTATAATTTCTCTCAGATCATAAATACATCAACAAAATATAACAAGCCCTTGTCTAAGACCTATACTCTAGATTGGATTCTCTCCACTAAACTCAATAAAATCTATAACTATGGCACACTATCTGACAACCTAATTGACCACCTGCCAGTTTTGTTTGTATGCATTCCGGTAGAATGTGGGTAACCCTTTTCAATTTTAATGCAGACAATTTCATCTCCATACACAATAAATTCAATTGGAATATGTTAAAAAATCTTCCTTTAGATGAAGCCACCCCTGAATTTAACAATATCTTTACCAATATACTGAATGAACCTGTTCCCATCAGGAGAAAAAAGTTAAACTTAATCCAGCAGCACTGTTATCTAAAAACAGAAGGCAGCTAATGGTGCTTAGAGACAAGGCCTGGAAAGCATGGCACACCAACAAATCCCAGGAAAGATGTCTATACTACAGACAGATAAGAAATGAAACCAAACTTAGCATAAGGCATGACAAAAAACTGTACTACTTTTACTTAAAGCAGGCACATTAAAAGAATCCTAAAACATCCTGGTCATCTGTCCAAAATATACTAAATCCAAGCCAAAGTCAATGACTCTCTCCCTCCCCAGAAGACACTTCATCAACAGTTGCTAGCAACTTTAACAAATACTTCCATCAAGCTGTCACTTCACTTTTTAAAGACAACCCTCATCATCAAACCATTGCACCTCCACCCACAAAACCCCATGGAAGCCCACTTCTCACTCAAGTCTATCCCTACCTCCACCATACAAAAATATCTCCAACTAATAAAGTACAAGTTCTGATGAAGACATTCTTCCTCTTGAATTCATAAAAAAATTGCAGCTGAAGCTCTATCATATCCAATATCTATACTAATAATCCATTCTAGAATAATGTCCCAGCCATTTGGTACAAGGCATACATACTTCCACTTCGTAAAGGAGGACCTCTTTTGACTACTCCAGCTTCAGAACAATTGCCCTTCTGTCACCATTATCAAAAATATTAGAAGTGTATCCATTCTCAATTACTACAAAATCTAACCATAACAGTCTACTTTTCCCCAAACAACATGGTTTTCATCCAAGCCATAGTACTATTACTGCCTTGCTTCACTTTGCTGATACCATTAATAAACAAAAGAAATGGCTGAAACCTAGTATCTCCTATATTTCTAGATCTGTCCATAGTATTCAACACCATTTCTCACCATAAACTATTACTAAAACTCTCCTCCTTGGGTGTCTCTCCCTCCCTCTTTCCATCCCTGGTTTAACAGCTACCTGGCAAGTAGATTCCAAGGAGTCAAATGGCAGCAGGAACACTCATCATACCTACACATTACTGTAGGAGTGGCACAAGGTTCCATACTTGGACCTCACTATGCCATGAAACTGACAAATACCTAAGATAGATATGAGTATGAGAAAAGATAAAACCACATATGAGTGACCTCTATAAATGTGAATGATATTAAGTAAGGTAGAGAGTAGGGTTACTAAATTACTTCTACAAGAAACTGGAGCCAATCATTATGTGGAGGAGTCATTTAAGATAAACAAGTAATCCAGATGGACTGAATGTAATTATGCACGTATCACCTAGATGTACCAAAGAGGTTAGAGTTAGCTAGCATTTATCCACATTTTTCAAACACCATCTTAGATTTGGATAGTAAGACAAGAAATTATATTTCATTGTATAGAAACCAATGCTTTAAGACCACAACCATATTTTATTTGTTACTTGTTCCTAATTTGTAAGTATCTGATGCTGTTGTTATTAATGAATAGAACTTTGTTGAAAAAAAAAAGAAGTTTTGATCTACCTGAATACTTTCAGGTAAGTGTTCCACATGCTAATTCACTAGTATCTCTTCACTTCTTTTATAATCTATCATCAAGAATAATGGAGGGTTTTGCAGTTGTCAAGTGGTCATGGAAGTCTAACTTACATTTTGTATGAATACATGCTTTGGAAGAGTGTGTGTGTGTGTGTGTGTGTGTGTGTGTGTGTGTGTGTGTGTGTGTGTGTGTGTTTGCGTACGCGTGTGTGTGAGCGCCATTCTGTGTGTGTTTGTGTGCACATACAGTGAGTTGCTGGGCTGGTAGCAGGATCTTTCTCAGCCCTATCCTGAGCCAAACAAGCAATATGTCAGTTTATTTTGAAACAGTTACAATAGATTTGCAAATATAAACATTTTGTAACATTAGTAATAATTACATAGCAGTCATTCAAAAAGGTTATAACTTGGGTCATGACCCTGTGGCATAGAGGTGGAAAAAATCAGTATGGTTTGCAGTGGCGGCTGGTGACTTCAAATCACAGGGGGGCTGCAGGAGACAGCTGAATGGGTGGGGTCAAGGGGAAGGGGTGTGGTCAACTAGAAAGGGGAGGAGCTATGCACAAAACCACAAAAACTAACTTTAATTAAATACGCTGCCCTGGGTGACAAACCATCATTATGAAAGTCCAATCAAGACAAAAATAAGTGTAGAAGAATAAAAATATTTCAATGCATTGGCTGCATGACAGCTTACTTAATATCTAGATGGAAACAAAAGGTTGTGAGGCATGAAAAAATAAATTACTTTTTAAATACATTACTGGAATGCCAGTCAAAATCAAGTATAAGAAAAACCAGAAGCACTCAACTCAAACCACTTCTCCTTGCACTATAGTTCTAATTATAATGTATTCAGCTTTATTAAAGTACCAAGTAACATGCTGAAAGTAGAAATATCTGTGATGCCCCCACTTGTAAAAATGTTTCTTATCCAAAAAAGACCTGCTGCCTGACAACTTGTTTCATGGGGAAAACACGATCAAAGTAAAAAATGAAAAGCAAACAAGAAACAAGCTCAAGATACATTGCTTAAAGGATTACTGTACAGGTTATGACCACACATGATTGGCATTCTGTTTAGTTTACGAGTAAAGTCTGTAGAGATGACTGGAAGTCTCCAACAAGTGTAATGAGCTTTTTAAAATAATGGAATCCTGTCCTTTAATACTCAAGGCTTATACATTATCTAGTCAAGTATTCTCTGCATGGCAACAACAGAAAGGCTTTCAATGTTGGCAATTCTTTAACAGTATGCTTATTAAAGCTTACTTGCATCTTACGATCTCAGACAAGCTTACCTTATGGTCATTAAAGCATTGCTACTTAAACACAGAGCAACAGGCACTTTGAGTAATAAGCATAAATCTGAGTAATAAGCATAAATCAACAGTACAAAAATATGACAGAAACCAGACCATTCTGCAAAATCAAGGACAGATGAAAAGCCACTGTAGTACTTATGCAGTGTGTCCTCCCCATCCAAGGTAGACACAACTTCTCCTTGCCTTGCTTGGACACATCCAGAGTCACTACATGGGGGAGTGGGGTGCAACAAGTATGTCACAATTTGAAATGTCTCTGGCTGACTGTGATGGCCCTGACACATTTGTCATACCTCTCAACCTCAAGAGCAAGAAATCTGGACAAAGCCATACACAGAAGTGGGACAAAGGCCCAAAATAAGGCCAATTTTTAAATACTGCTCTAATAAACTTAGAAAGATAATAGAATAGGTCTTGCATTAGTATGAATTTTCTGAAGGGTATAAAATCTGAAACTCAAATGTCTGTCATTTTCTAACTTCAGTCTTTAGTGATTTGTCACTAATTTGCCAAAACACACAATTTTATGAAAATGGACCAAAATGTGATGCAAAATATAAAATAGACACACAATACAGCTGGGAACCTGCCAAGGAAGGGACACTTTAATATTAGTACTGCTACCTTGAGCAGCTGACAAAATAAAAGAATCTACATGCATTTCAACTAAGTAATCTATAACTTTAATTATTACAGTTATTTCTTAATTGTAAACCCTCCATGTTTTCTTCCAAAATTGCTATTTTGCGGAGGGATTATTAGGGGGAAGAGCAACATTTTGAGCCAAAAATCGGGGACAGTTGAGAGGTTGGCTATGCCTAATTCTATAAAGCAATTTATTTGCATGTACCTCTCAACCTGTTAATGCAGTAAATCTGAACAAGGCCAAATATATTGGGGTCACATATAAACAGTACTAAAAATTGCTCTTGTATAAATTGAGACAGTTGAACAGCTCTTACTTTAACATACATTTTTCTGAAGGTTATGAAGTCTGAAACTCAGTGTATCATTATTTAGTGACTTAATTCCTAAATGATTTGCCAGAAAACTACAAATTTTATGAAGAACAAACCAAAAATAAGAAGCAAAAATCTATTCATTCTTTGAAAATCTGGACAGTTGGGAGGTATAGTTCAGCTGGGCCTGTCTGAGTTTGCTGCCCTTCCCCCCTGACAAAATCATGATTGAATGGAGCCTCTGCAGCCATTCCAATGAACCATTACTTGGCTATTTCACTCCATTTACCATAAACACTAATGTGCATACTGCTTTACTTCTATGATGAGTTGGACTTCATTTGAAAGTTTTATTTTGTATTTTACAGCACAAACACTAAGTCATCTGCTAAGCAAAGCAATGCAGTCTCACAATGAAAACTTAGCATTAAAACTTCTCTGCCCTTGAAACTCACATTCATTGAAACAGCATTGAAACCCACATTCAAAGAAAATACATTTTGCCAGTGGCAGATAAGGATTAATTTTGGGCTGTTTTCAAATCATAGGCCCCTCGCATATGAAACATACATGTGCTCTTTGATACACCTTCCTCATTGTACTAAAATTATATTCCTTGTACAATACAGTACAGTTGTTAGAGGGTGTTTTAAATTTGTTTTGAACATTTTTCCAGTAAGCAATGAAACAAAACGTATGCACCCATAATGGCAAAACTGCCCAGTTGAGAACATTTATCATAAAAAGTCTACTCAGACTTCCACAGTCCACCATTATTAGTAAATATACACAATTCTACAGTCCACCATTATTAGTAAATATGCACAATTCTACAGTCCACCATTATCAGTAAATATGCACAATTCTACAGTCCCCCTTTATCAATAAATATGCACAATTCTACAGTCCATTATCAGTAAATATGCACAATCTCTGAAGTAAAAGTCATCTAAATAATTCCACATTAAAGAAATCTGTAACTAATGAAGAGGTTGCTGCTAGCAATCACCTTTATATTTCATGGTTTCATCGAAAAATAAAGTGTCTGTTGCCCCTCAGGAATAAATTGCCTATATTACATTAAAATATGATAAGCTAGTAATAATATTGCAAGAGGAAATGGATGGCAAACTGATAACAGAGTCATAGTTAGTATCTTCACCAAGGAGAACATTCTCAGTACGGCAGCATCCACCCCTTGTGGGAGTAGAACCCACAGCCTTCTGCATCAAAACCAAGTACACAACCTGTTGTGCTATAGTATTAACAAGGCAAAGCACGAAACTTTTGTTCCCCTGCAGCTCTCAGCTCCTTGTAAAATCTACTCAATACTCAACTGCATCTCAACTTCACAGCACAAGAAAACTGGAAAAAGCTAACATGTATTGGGGGGGGGGGGTCAAAAGCCCAAAAACCAGGGACACATTAAACATTGCTTGTATAATCTTGGAAAGTTGCTAGAATAAAATGTTGTGTTACCACCATACATTTTACTGCCAAAGTCCCTGTGCAAAACAGTCAGAGTAACATACCACTACGCCACATCAGCTGCTTTGTAAAAGAGAGGAAGACTGAAACTTAAATGGCTATCATTTAGTGAATTCAGTTCTCACCATAGCTGTCAACCTCTTAGTACAAAACACCTGGACAAACCCAGTAATGAGGGAATACAGCCCTTAAACATATTCAGTGAATTCAGTTCTTGCCATAGCGGTCAACCTTAGCACAAAAACCTGGACGAAGCCAATAATGGGGGAATACAGTCCCAAAATAGGGACAAATTTAAAATATTCATCTTATAAACTTAGAAAATTGCTAGAAAAAAAGGTTGTGTTACTATGTATTCTGAAGAACATGAAGTCTGAAATTCAAATGCCTGTCAATTTTACTGCTGACAGAACAAAAACAATTTTCAGCAGAGACCCAGGGATTAATACTGCAGACACATCTTTGTAAAATGACAGGGCACCAGAGCAAATCCACACAAACACAGGAAGGAGATGCAGACTCCACACAGAAGGCACCCCAGCCAAGAATCAAACCAGAAAACCCACAGCTGTGAGGCAACAATACTACCACTGCACCATCAAATATGCAAGGGATTAAACATTCAGAAACCTGAAGTCTGAAATTCAAATGCCTGTCAATTTTATTTAACATTTGTTAATCAGGACGGTTTGGCTTGGAACAAAAAAAAACAATTCTCAGCAGAGGCCCAGGAAGAAATAATGTAGACATGTCTTTGTAACATGGGAGGACATAAAAGCAAACCCACACAAACACAGAGAGAAGATACAGACCCCCCCACAAAGAAGACACCCCAGCCAAGAACCAAACCCAAGAACCTATAGCTATGAGGCATCAATGCTACCACTGCACCATCAAATTTCAAGCATCGCAATATTTAAAAACCACAGATATTATGAGGAATAGATCAGATCAAATATGAGGCAAAAATCTGCAATTTTTTTACAAATGGTGGTGGGTAGGGAATTCAGGTCTTTAACACCTGCATACAAGGTACAGGGTTCAAGCCTGAGGTATTCCCTACCACACCACCATGAGTCTAATCACCAGTACATCCCACCTGAGGCATTTACACACACACACACACACACACACACTCCACATCCTGTAGTAAATGCAAAACCACACACACACTCCATGTCCTGTAGTAAATGCAAAACCACACACACACTCCACTTACCTGGTCCTGTAGTAAAACCACCATACATCCAGTATGTAAATCCCTACAAGACTGCAGCCACCATACATCCAGTAAGCAAATCTGACCCTGCCCGTTGCGAACTCTACTCCAATCCAGATCTTACCTGTTGTGAGATCTTCCCCTGCAGCAAACTCCAATCTGATCCTTCTGCTGACATTGCAGTCCGACCCTGATGTGTTTTCCCAGGCAGTCTAAAACTGCATAGACTTGTGGGAGCGCTCCTGTCCATGATTCTCAATCAGGACTGCCGTGCGCATGCTCCATGCACTAGACTGTCTCAGCAGCAGTGCGCATGCGTGAAATTTAAATTTTTTTTTTCGTTTTATTTTTTATTTTATCTGTACTTTCAGGTTGAGGGGGCTGCAGACCAGCAGTCTGATAGCACGGGCCGCCCCTGATGGTTTGTGATGTAAAAAGCTTGCGACTGAGATTGTGTCAGTGTGGTTTGTTTTCATTTATATAAATGCATGATTGCTTATGTCTTAAGTGATACTTTAATAAAGATGTTTCTTGTTTAAAAAAAGGGCAGGAATTGAATAATTTATGCAATGTTTCTTAGGTTATATGACATATAGCTGACTGCACTGACATCTTCTGCTACATGGAAAGGTTTTAGAGAGGTGCTTTTTCTTAAATGAGTACTAACCATCGTTTTGTTTGTTTGCTTGTTTTTCTAATGTAGCAAATCAAAGTAACTACTGATAAAAACAAAAATGCTATTACATAGCAACTCTGTTGGCACAGCAATATATATGTGTGTGTGTACACACACACACACACACACACACACACACACACACACACACACACACATATATTTATATATGTATTTAAGGCTGTGGCTTGGCGTAGCTGAGCAAAGGCTGTCACTTGTGCAACTGGCATCTCATGCACTGGGAAGCAATGTCATCACCACCACAGTGACACAAAGAAGTGCAAGTGGAACCTCCTGAGCCAATGAGAGGCTGAACGCTCCTCAGTTGTGTAAGTATACTGTCTATGATAAAGCATTTTATCTCTCTCTCTCTCTCTCTCTGTATATATATATATATATATATATATATATATATATATATATATATATATATCTCCTGTTGAGCTACTGCAGAGATAGTAGAAAACCATGAGGCACATTTGGAGAGACTAATTTGCCTCAGGGAGGCATGTGGTCATCATGAGACAAGTCTGAATGCCAGGCTGAGAAGTAATTTCACTCCACCACTGTATATCATTTTGAGCACACATGCCGTAACTCTGATATCAAGCATACATGCCTGTTGCAGTAGCTCTTGGTGATTATATTAGGCAAAGAGTACATCAGTTTAATTGTGTGTAGGTTCAATACCCAGAAACATACATAAGGTTTTCTTTGGGATATTATTTAGAAGATATTAACTGCAATACTGTAAGACATTAAAAATTACATGTTGTCAAATGCAAGTATTACTTTTGAAAGCAGATAGCTAATATGGCACAGAGAAATACATGGTCTTATTATTCATATTATAGCATTGTGATTGTTTGATTTTATGAAATATTAATGCCTTCCATTCATATCTGTATGTGACAAAGACCAATACACGTAAGTTTCAGTTAAGGCACATTTAATAACTTGCAGCAAGGAGACAAAAACATGCAAATACAGGATTTTGCCTAACTACTAACAGGAAGTATGCTATTCTTATACTGTTTTACAAGACATGGCCTTCTATAGCTGACGTAATCAAACACAACTTTCAGTATTGTTCTACAGCAGATGTTACTCAGATTTTCTGCTGACATGACTAGATTTGTGAGAAACTTTTGAGAAAAACAACTTGGCCTTGGTGGGGACTAGCCCGTTACAAGCTTCTGTTGTATAGCTCTAATGCATGTGTTACATTTCAAGGTACTTTTCTAGCTCAGACACAAGCAAATGCTGATTGCAGTTCATATTTTCAAGCAGTCTTTGTTCTAATTATCTATAGCTTCTGCAGCTGTGTATTTTCTCACAGCACAAGCGGAACTCCTTGTCTAAGTTTCATAACATTTATACAAGTGGTATTGTTCTATTCATTATTTTCCTGACACAAGCAGAAATCATCTGCTTCTCAGTAAATTTCCAAGGCATAAGAAAACATTTTAGCTGTGCATATTTAATGACAATACAAGGTCAGAAAGCTTCTGCAATTTGTACAGATGTATGCAGTGTAAAATACAATAAATGTGTTAACCCTTTTCAAGCTCTAAATGCACTAAGCATATTACTAATACATATACTAATACATATTTTTCTGACATTTCCCCCCATTAATATTTTTATTCTACTTTCAAAATAAGCATAAACAATTTTTTCTTCTCCTAACCTCTTCCTACTCAGGATTTGCAGTTAAGAGAGTCATTCAGTTTAAACTTATGAAAGCATTTCAGTTTTTCAATAGTTCTTCAAACTCAGCACTTTGATATAAGGTCTCAGAAACTGACATGTCTATAAAGTCTTTAATCAGTCTTTTCATGCAGGGGATGCCACAACAAACACATACTCCCAGTAGGAGCATTCCTACACAAATGGCAATCAGGATGTTCATTAGGATGGTATCCCATCCTCCAAACCATTTCTGGAAAAAGTCCGTCAGTGGGTTTGGTCCTGGTTTGGTCATGTCTGACACTTGCTGAATTACCTCAAGATGATTGTCTATCTTGTGTTTATGGTCAGGAATATACAAACAGCACTCCTCCTGGATTAAAGCGCAAGTACCACCTCTCGCCGCTAGGGTGAACTCGAGAGCCATGCGGTTTTGAAGCACTACAGTTCTCATGGCATTCAGTTCATCAGTCACCAATTCGAGAGCGGAAAAAGTTGTATTGCTCATTGCTTCGAGAAGTTTAGACAGTTTTCTCAGCTCCCAGATCGATTTCACTGCTCCATATGCTGGTAATATGCCTGCCCACAATATAACACTATCACTCAAGTCCATATGTGTCATTCCATTGCCTATAAAATGATGGTTTTTCCAACGCACATCGATTTGACCCACTGGATTTACAGGTTTCTTGATGACCTCTCGGACATTTCAAATTTTTCCTTGAGGCAAAACGGCAGTGTGTCGTATGGCCGAAACCAGGTAACCCAAAAAACAACTGCCGGACCAATTCTCAGGTAACCATTTGTATGCCTTTCTGCCAAACACAAAATAACAGTCCTCTACTTTAATAGTAACCTTACTGTGAATATACACTTGCCCTGCATGAAACATTTTTCTATCAGTTATAGACAGTTGCTTATAAAGAATAGAATTATGTTTTACTTCATCAAGTGTTTTGTGCATCAATCCAAGAAATGAATCATAGTTTGTATTACTATAAAAATTTGCATTGTTACCTTTAGTGTAACATTTATAAGGAACAGTCACATTGCAATTGCTCCAACCTACCTGAACAGTATCATTTTTATAAAAACACACAGTTCCCTTTTGTGGAACAGACAAGTGCAATGCTATTTTATCTTGTGATGTAATGGTTGAGGTATCATAAATCAAGTTTTCCCAGGTCTCATTGACCCCTAGGGGGACCGTAGTCATTAATAACCCCCTGTATGCTGTCGGCAAAGCTGTGCAAATCCAGCAATTCAAAACATTGAAAGTCTCAGCATACACATATTTAATTGCCTGGTAAGTGTTAAAGTTTGGATGCCAGTCTATGAGTAATGCTTCACGTTTATTCAATTCAGTCTGTGTGGCTGGGAAAAGGAAAGGCCACAGCAAAAAGATTATTGTCACTAGTACAGTTAACAGGATGATTATGCAATACTTCTGAGGAAAGGGTTATTCTGCATTTCTGTTTCTTCTGGACTCTATTTTACTCTTGGCATGTGACAAGATTTTTGTCCAATTCAAAGTTTTTGACTAGTTTGCAGTGCGTCAGGTGGATCCAGGAGGCACGCTCTGCTATCTTGACTGCAGTGGGTGTTGACAGAAGCACTTGGCATGGACCTTCCCACTTTGGCGATGCCCAATTCTTTTTCTTTATTGTCTTCACCCAGATCCAGGTACCTGGGACCACTGCCACTTCTGACGGTCTGGTTTGTTTGTTATCTGAAACAGAATTTGACTGCAACAGATGTTTAGAATTTAACAGATTTCTCATGTACTCTGCGAGTGCACAGTCGGCTTCCTGGTCTGCAGGCTTGAGAGATTTCCACTGAGGTATATAATAAGCCCTTCCAAATAGTTTTTCAAAAGGAGTCAATCCTTTTGCATTTGGAACAGTTCTCATGCTCAACAGTGCCAGGGGCAGACAGTACACGCAATTCCTCTGCGTTTCTACTATTAACTTCCTTAGCTTACTCTTTAAAATCCCATTATGCCTCTCTACTAGCCCTGCAGATTGTGGGTGGTATGCACAGTGATTTTTTAAAGAAATACCAAAATGTTTACTTAACTGTTGTATGGTCTGGTTTACTAAGTGTGTGCCGTTGTCACTGTAGATCCTTTCCGGAATGCCAAATCTAGGAATGATTTCTTTAATGAGAATTTTCACCACAGTTGCCGCATCTGGATTTTTAGTCGGAAAAGCTTCCACCCATCTGGAAAACATATCTACAATGACAAGACAATACTTCTTATTTTCACATTTGTTCAATTCTATAAAATCCATACAGATAGTATGAAGCGGATACGGTGGTGTAGGGAAACTCTCTTGCTTGGGCTTTAACGCCCCTTGTGCATGATGTTTATTACAAATGTGGCACATCGAACAAAATTTTTTAGAGTAGTTTAAGAATCCGTATGTCATGAACACTTGGTTCACCAGCTGTACCATCCCCCCTGTTGAGACATGGAACTGCCCATGGCTCAACAAAGCTGCATATCTAAACAAATTAGATGGCAATATTGGTTTCCCTTCTTTAGAGATGTACAGCCCCTTTTCGAGAATTGCTCCTCGTTTTATCCATCTTTGTTTTTCAGCTTGCGTAGTAAGTGTCTGCATTGTCTTTAACATTTCTTCATCGAAAATCTCAGAGGGTTGTAATTCCTCATTCGAAAGAAATACTTCTGAAGCTGCCTACTTTGCAGCTGTATCAGCTCTCGCATTACCTTTAAAATCCTATCCTGTTGCTTGGTATGAGCTGTGCATTTACAAATAGCTACTTTCTGAGGTAACTGAATAGATTCTAAAAGATCTAAAATAAACTGTGCATGATTGATTGGTTTGCCAGTAGATGTTATCATTCCTCTATTTTTCCACTGTTGCGCAAAAACATGTACAGTAGAGAAAGCGTACTGGCTGTCAGTAAAATGTTTATACATTTACCCTTTGCTAAGGTACATGCCCGTGTTAAGGCAATCAATTCTGCTGCCTGTGCAGATAAATTGTGTGGTAAAGATTTTGCTTCTATAATGTCAGTATCAGAAACTACTGCATATCCTACTAGGTTCTGTCCTGCAGGACCCCTTTTGCATGAGCCATCCACGTTGTATGTCACCTCGGCATCATCCAAGTGGACATCCATGAGATCTTTTCTAGGCAGTGTCTTTTGCTGAATCACCTGCAGGTAGCTGTGTGGTGTGCCATCTGCAGGGGTTGGGAGCAAGGCAGAAGGGTTCAAAGTCGTGCATCGTTCAATTGTCAAATGAGGTTGGCTCAACAATATAGTCATACAGCATATGCCTAGCAGGGGAAAGATATGCTACCTTCTCTTGCAGTAAAATAATTGCGACTGCATGAGGCACTCTCAATGTGAGAGGGTGGAACAAAACTACTGAGGCCGAAGCCTGTACTGCCATTGCAGCTGCAACTACAGCTTGTACACAGTGAGGTAAAGACTGTGCCACTGGGTCCAGTTGTGATGAATAATAAGCAATAGGGCGTTGCTTGTCCCCATGCTGCTGTGTTAACACTGATGTCATATAACCTTGCTTACAATCTACAGTTTGGAAAAAACATTTATGATAGTTTGGTAAGCCCAAAACTAATGAGGACGCTATTAACTGTTTCAGTTTGCAGAAAGCAGATTCTGCTTCTGGTGTCCATTGTAACAAATCCTGTGCTGCCATAGGCTTTTTATAAATCAGGTTTGTCAGCGGTGCAGATTCCAAGGCATAATTTGGAATCCAGCTCCGACAAAAATTAGTCGTACTCAGGAAGGACATAATTTCCTTCTTGGTAGTGGGTTTTGGTGCTTGTAAAATCGCTATTTTTCTGTCCTCATCTAATGTCCTACCCTCCTTGGATATTACATATCCTAGGTATTTAACTTGTTTTTTCCAAAGCTGCAGTTTATTTTTGTTTACTTTATGTCCTTCAGTGGCTAAAAATTGTAATAGCGCTATGGTATCTTCTTTACAATCTTGCTGGGTGGGGGCCACCAGCAGGATATCATCAACATAAAGTAAAATCTGACTACCTCTCGGTGGGGTAAATCCCACCAAGTTGCTTGCCATTTCTTGTGAGAATATTGTCGGACTTTCACAATATCCCTGTGGTAGTCACGTATATGTATACCTTTTCCCCTAAAATGTGAATGCAAACCAATACTGGCTGTCAGGGTGTATCGGTATTGAGAAGAACGCATTGCTGATATCTACCACAGAAAAATATTTCTGTTGAGGTTTTAAATCATTCAACAGGGTGTGTGGGTCTGGCACCGTAGGTGCCCTTGGTATTACTGCATCATTTACAGCTTGTAAATCTTGGACCATACACCATTCTCCATTTGCTTTCTTAACAGGAAATAAGGGCGTGTTACATGGTGAATCAGGAGATTCCACCAGCACCCCTTCCTTAAGTAAAGCTGCTATAATAGGTTTGATTCCTACCTCTGCATCTTTTCTTAAGGGATACTGTCTTTTCTGTGGTCTAAATGCTGACTTTGGCGTAATAGTAACTGGCCCCGCTGTACGAATAAGTCCTACATCTGACTTTCCTGTTGACCAAAGGGTTTCTGGTATATTCTGTAAGGCATTATCTTCCACCTTTAATAGGAGTACTAATCAGCTGTCTTTGCTAGACTGCAAGTGTACAGCTGGGTGGGTCTGAGTTATCCAATTCAACTTCTGCCTCTGTATTCCTTGTTCTGACAGTTCTAAGTCTGTTTTTCCCATCTCGTAACCTTTTCTCCTAGGTCTACCCATTTCACATTCTTGTCCTTAGTTAAGCTAACAGGTGGTAATCGATTAGATTTATAGAGTGCAAAGAACTCCTGGGGCAATGAACAGCTGGCTACACTGTTCCCTTCTGTGTCCCAGTACAGATTACATAATATCAATCTGTTTGCACGATTTCTAAACAATTCTTGCTCATATTCCTTATCAGGTCCTGATGTGTTACAATAATGCAGAGTACAGTGCAACAAATGTTGTTTATCAATGTCAAGGGAGGGGAACTTGCTGATGGCTACGTTCATCAACTCTTCGGTTACTGCCCCTGGACCAGTCATAACCAAGTCCTGGCTGTACCAATAAAACATTTCACCCTCCGATTGCACTGCAAAGGTATCAGTTTGTCGCTGTGCTTCCATACCCTGCATAGTCGGAACTACTGCTATACTAAATAGCTGCATAAGGTCTCTGCCCAAGAGATTTACTGGGCATTTTGCAGAAACAACAATTTTGCTTTTCTGGGTCATTCCTGAAACAGGATCAGTTATTGCAATATTATGGGAGAGGGGCTCCCGATACAGCTGTCCATTAGCTGCTTTCACTAGTATGTAATCAGATGACTCTGAATTCTCTGGCAGTTTGGAGGGATGTATCAGGGTCCGTGATGCCCCTGATTCACACAAGAAGCTGACTTCCCTCCCTTCTACCAGTAGTGTAACTTCTGGTTTTGTGTCCGCTAAATAGAGCTCTAAGCTCAGTAAAGCTAAATCCAATATTTCATTTTCTTCACTATCCATAACTTCCTGCACTTCCTCTGTTTCTTCTGTCACATTCTCTACTCCCTCTATCACATTTTCATTTGTCATATCTCTGCTATCCCCCTCTAGTGATTCCTGACTATCATATAGTCAGTCCTCACCCTCCTTGTCTTCCATGATTGCCTTCTTGTTTTTCTTGCAATCCCTTGCCAAGTGTCCCTTTTTACCGCATTTAAAACATTCACTGCTTTTCTTTCGCCCTTCAAAGTCCTCTGATCACTGATCAGATTGTTTGTTTCCTTGGCCATTTCTCTTGCCCTTTTTCCTGGACTGTACTACATAAACTTCTGCTCCATCTTCTACAGAAAATACTTGGGCTTTCTTTTTCTTTTTGCTATTAAAATGCCTTTCGGCATGCCTAGCATATTCAAGTAATGACTGTAATCTGCTTGTACGATGATCTCCCATGTGGTTTGTAATAAAACTGCTTATGGGTGCAATACTGCCTTTCAAAAATGCATTCTTTAGCTGCTACTCATATAGGGAATCGTGTGTCTGATCTTCAGGAACCTGCATTCCACAATGGTTATTAAAACATTCTAACAGTCTGGCATAATATCTGTCAACAGTTTCGCCTTCTTGTTGGATGCATTGATTAATGCAAGTCCAGTCTGCCCTAGGCTTCCATTTCTCAGAGATACAGTCTGTAAGACCTTTCACTCTGTTGTCTAGTTCTGCGCTGCTATGTGGGAGGGGCCTGAGCGGAGCTTCACGGGGATTCCAGTCGCCACTAATCATGTGCCAATCTGGTCCCACAATTTGTCTGACTACTTTTTCTACCTCTTCTCCATTTAAATTATAACTTAGCCTCATTCCTTGCAAATCTTCTAAGAACTTTCTAAAATTAACTTTTGGATGTGGAATTCCCTCAGTGGCTTTCTGAATGTCTTCCAGAGTCCAAGGTCTATACACTAGACTAGTTGGGTCCTGACCTTCTTGCCCTGCCTGAGGATTAGGCACTTCTATGAGTGGGCATATTTCTTCTTCACTCATAGATTGTGAATTTCTACCCATTTGATATAATTCAATGTCCCCTTTTGAATTACCTGCCCGTGTTCGAGACCTAGTCTTGACGGGATCTCTAATAAACGGTTTTGCTTTTGTAGTATCTCTATTTACAGTGACAGCAGAACATTGCGCGGGTGGACTAACTTGTTCACTTGCTTCATATTCTGGTAAGGGAGGCGGAGGGGCTGATGCTATTGCTAAGTTATTGTCCTCCTTATCTAAAAACATTTCTTTTGAATTATTGCTTTTTTGTTCCCTACGGTTTACTTCCTCAATCCACCTGTGTGCCTAAGGAATTCCTAATTGATGTTGCTTTTTTACCTGACATTTAGAATCGGTTTTAAGCTGTTTGACAAGTTTGATAAGCGAGGATTTTTCTAATTTACCGTCAAATTCATACTTATTAACCCATTTTGAATAGTATTTAATATTATCAGCACGCTGTGACTGCATGTATTTCGCATCTTTGGTTAACGGCGGATTTTGGGATCTTTTTGTGCAATTATTACCCATTTTGTTTTACCCTTTTAATCGTTACGTAACTCCTTATTGTTTAATGTGGTACCACGGATTTTGTTATAGTCTCTTCAGAATGACTGCCTACCTGCTCCGTTTCCCTGATCTATGACAAAACAGCAATCTTTTTTGTCCCTGACTTATAAAAATATAGTCCTGACAAAAACAATGCAAATCTAGTCCCTGATCTAAAACAGAAAAAAAAAGGTAGATTCACCTTACCTGAGCCTTCGTGATTGATCACCTGGTTCATGTAAACCCGTCCTTCAGTCGCAGATCAGAAAGTGGCTGGCCTCTTTTGTACAACAATTCAGTCAGAGGGCTTTTCAAATAAGAAGAACCGATGTGGTTTCTTCCCCGTACGGTTTCAAGCCACCTGGCCTGTCTGATCCGAGGCAAAGTGAAGGTTTCCGGTCCAAAGGACCAATCTGTCAAAGGAAAAAACTTCAAAGACCAATACACGTAAGGTTCAGTTAAGGCACATTTAATAACTTGCAGCAAGGAGACAAAAACATGCAAATACAGGATTTTGCCTAACTACTAACAGGAAGTATGCTATTCTTATACTGTTTTACAAGACATGGCCTTCTATAGCTGACGTAATCAAACACAACTTTCAGTATTGTTCTACAGCAGATGTTACTCAGATTTTCTGCTGACATGACTAGATTTGTGAGAAACTTTTGAGGAAAAACAACCTGGCCTTGGTGGGATCTAGCCCGTTACAAGCTTCTATTGTATAGTTCTAATGCATGTGTTACATTTCAAGGTACTTTTCTAGCTCAGACACAAGCAAATGCTGATTGCAGTTCATATTTTCAAGCAGTCTTTGTTCTAATTATCTATAGCTTCTGCAGCTGTGTATTTTCTCACAGCACAAGCGGAACTCCTTGTCTAAGTTTCATAACATTTATACAAGTGGTATTGTTCTATTCATTATTTTCCTGACACAAGCAGAAATCATCTGCTTCTCAGTAAATTTCCAAGGCATAAGCAAAGATTTTAGCTGCGCATATTTCATGACAATACAAGGTCAGAAAGCTTCTGCAATTTGTACAGATTTATGCAGTATAAAATAGAATAAATGTGTTAACCCTTTTCAAGTTCTAAATGCACTAAGCATATTACTAATACATATACTAATGCATATTTTTCTGATATATATATATATATATATATATATATATATATATATATATATATATATATATATAGGTTTACCTTCATAATGTCTAATGTTCATTTGGTTGAAAAACAACATCTAAACCCAAAACATTGAATGATCAAAATGTCTAAAATCATTTAATTGAAAAAGCAATGAGATCACCTCTACTATTTTGCAGGGGGGCTATGCCCCCCTGTGCCCCCCCCACACACCCTCTTTAAATATACCAACTCCAATATCACACTACAGTGCAGAAATGGGCAAATTCTATAATTTCGACATTGTGAGTTTAGACTAATTTTATTTCAACAGTTTGATCATTCAATATAGTGCATTCAATCAATTCATTTTCAACCATTTCGCATTCAATATTTTGAAGGTAAACCATATATACATATACATACAGATATATATATATATATATATATATATATATATATATATATATATATACATACATATATATACATACATATACATAGCAGTTGAAAGGGAGCTACACTGACAATTGCGGTTTGGCCCTCCATACCTCCACAGCTGGCTGGGGTGGTACCACAGCAGGCAGAGCAGACACCCTGCACTTCTTGGTCACAATCTGTCAGTATTGTCTCCACAACTCCTGCTCTACCTGCTTCACCTGCATCAGGTAGCTGTGCCCCAGCTGCTGGTGCAATGTTACAAACCAGAAGCAGTAATAGTCAAGCTGGTGATTTTGTCACCCAAGCTGGTGAAGGGGATCATGGAGAGGGTTTTCAGTTGCCTGATTATCAGGTTGAAAAGGTCTGGTATCATATTGCCCAAACAATGCCATGTCTAGCACTAACCCAGGTAACTGAGACAGGAGACAGTGATGACAGTTCTAATGCAGAGGACTAGATTCTCACTGTTTTCAACCTGGAAGTCGATGCACTTTCAAGGTTCCTCCACATTTGTTTTTGCACAGTCATGGATTCAATTACAGTACATTAGTTTGCAGACAGAGTGAGTACTGCGGTGGTGGTGCTGCGGTAGCGTTGTTGCCTCACAGTAAGACGTTGTCCTGTTTGAATCTCAGCTAGACCATCTTCTGTGTGGAGACATGTGTGAATGGGCGTACCTTCATTGAAGGTTGTGTGTCAGGTCTGGCAACTCGGTACGTAAAAATCTACTGCCAATCATTAGCGGACCGGAGTTCTGCTGTGGTGACCCCTAACCGGGAAAAGCCGAAAGACACAAACAGTTTGCAGACAGGGGAATTATCTCAACACAGCACATAGTAATGTCTTGTTTATTTTATCCAGCAACCTAAGAACTGTTAGAGTAACTGTCTCAAACTAGTGCTTTTACTCTGCCTTTAGTCTGCATTACCATAGAACAGCAGATTTTATATTCCCATCATATGTTTAATCAGAATCAGAATCACATTTATTGTCCAAGTAGGGACACATACAAGGAATGTGAGTCCAGTTTCAGTGACTCTCCAAGTATGAATTACATAAATGACATACATACAACTGTTAAGCACAAGACAAAAAAGTAAATATACATATACATACAAGGTGCAAAGTGCAACTCACTGCAAGAGATACTGAAATAAGCTCTGAAAGAAACAAGTATTAACAATATGTAAACAAACTGCAATTGTCTGTATTTCTGTCCAGTTACAAATATTTCATTAACATGCCATTTGGACACACCATCACATCCCAATAGGGCGACTTAGCAAACCACCCTTATCCTCCTTATATCTTCATCTTGTTCCTCCTCACCTACCCCTTCTTGCTCACTATAGTCAGTACTTTATTGTACAGAGCATGACAGAGTAATAATGAGGAAACAAGTAAGAGTAACACACCATAAAGACGGTCCTACATGCACCATAAAGAATATTGTTGTTATTTCCCTGTTTATGTCTCTCTCTCTATTCACCCCACCTGCTTCAGTAACTTTTCACTCTCCCTTCAACTGTGTAATTTACAGTATGTAAAGTAGGAGTTTCTTTGTGTTATGATGAGATAATGTTCACATCTTCTTTCGGCTTTTCCCAGTTAGGGGTCGCCACAGTGGATCACCTGTCTGCTCATTATTGGCAGTGGAGTTTTACAATGTGGAGTTGCCAGCCCGGTGCCCAACCTTCCACAGAAGGTGCACGCACACACACACACACACACACACACACACACACACACACACACACACACACACACACACGCATGCCTAGGGCCAATTTAGAGTGTCCAATCCACCTACAGCATGTTTTTGGGATGTAGAAGGAAACTGGAGCACCCGGAGGAAACCCAAATAACCACAGGAAGGACATGCAGACTCTGCACAGAAGGCACCCCAGCCAAGGATCGAACCAGAGAGCCTCTTGCTGTGAGGCAGCAACGCTAACCACTGCACCACCGCGGCTGCCCTAGATAATGTTCACATCTATAAACTGATTTTTGTATACTTACAAGGGTTCTAATCCAGGCATTAGCAGAGTGTCATTGACTACTTTTAGTACACTATTTCATGTGTAACTGTTGCCTACATATTGTGTTGACCCCTATTATCCTGCTTCTGTCAGAAGCTACTTGGTCCCTGTCTCCCCTCCCCTCCATCTATGTATCTTCTCCAGTCTGTGTCATCAGTCTTCCTCCCCTGCATTTATGTAATGTCTGGCACTAAGAACCACCTGCAACTTAGGCTAAATGGACATTTACAGCTTGTGCCAAACTCTTGTGAGTTTTTGCCTTCAGCTGCATTACTCTGGTGCCCTTCACAATAGTGTGCTTAGCTATGTATAGTCAGGCTAATCTTCCATTGAACAAGTTGAATAGTTGAGTGTACAGCATACAGTTGTCATGAGGGTGATGAAGAGTGATACATACATTCATTCTCCTTTTCTTCAACCTGTTGTCATGTACAAGTTCCTATGCATTATGGTTAGGTAATACTCAGGTCTGCACATTTTTCTTGGAATACTCTCAAGGTTCTAATCCAGATGTATACCAAAGTGTTTTAAATGCTTGATATGAATCCGGAGGGCATAACTGCTGTCTATATATTGTCTTAACAAAACATCGCCCTGCTGCTGTATTAATGTGCTTTATCCCTATTGTATAATTATGATGATAAAGAGAGCAGTCGCACAACACACATTTGTGCAGAAATGAAACATGAAATAATGTCTTAGGTTGTCTGTATGTGTTATTCCTGTCACAAACATTCCAAATCTTCCCATCCCTTTTGTGTCATCCGCTAAATCTCCTTGATACAAACTGTTTTCCCAAGCCATGTTTCCATTAGCAATAACATGTGTTTTATAATACACCTATCATGCATATAAGGAGTGAAGAACTGCAACTGTCATGACAAATGTGTAAATTGTGACACCTGAAACATGACTATAACACATATCCGTTCTGTATTCCATCAGATTCAGACATGGTTGTATGTGTATTTTATTCACTCCAATGGAGTTCAGGAAGTTTGCACTGTAACTTCCAATGGGCAGGACCTAAGCCTTTTGACAGAATCAAATTATGTCTTCACATTTCAAACAAATGGTCATATCACTGGAACCATAGAGGTTATGAAAGAAGTATTAATGGCAAATCCTTCAATGCAAACTATTTTTATATTATTATTTTAGATTCTAGGAATTAAACTGAATTTTGTAAGTCACAGTAAACACAGTAACTATTAAGTTTGTAATACTTTGTAAACATCTTACAATATCTCAGCAACCTCTCAAGATAAACACATATCAGCAGCATTTTATTCATCTTGCTGAGAGCTTTCATATGAGGCTAAGGTGTTGAAATATTTAGAAAAATGCAAAAATTATAGCTATATAAATTAATATCATAAAAACAATATGCACTATCTCTGTACCTGCACTAGACAGAGGTCAAATATTAAAGCATTTGAATTTGCTATTGTGTAAGCTTTAAGATGAAATCTTTTAAAACCTTGGACAAAACATGATTTTGTAATTATTGATGAAAATATGAACAAGCAATATCTGATGCCTAGAGGTGTTAGTAGGAGTTAACTGCAGATGCACCTGGAGGCATCACTCCGATTTAATGAAGTATACTGTTTATTTGCACAAAGATCAGCACATAAAACTATAATCTACTGTTAATTCCCATTCTAAGTTCAACACCTCAAGATATGATTCTGCATGTGCTCATACTTTGCCATCAGCAGTACAAATGGCCTTGCCAGTGCTGTGCTTTAGGAGAGATTAAAAAATATTTGCAACAAATAATTAATTGTATAGGTCGCACAATTCCTGTATGTCTTTACTGAATTTAGAAACCAAGGTATCTGGATTTCAGAGTGATGTTGATTTAGTTAAGTCAGTCCATTAATGTATGTCTGCAAGCCAATGGTTACACTTGTAACTGTGTTACAATGGTGTGTGACCTTTCCATACATAATGCTTTACTGTTATTCAGAAGTGCACTG
The DNA here is from genome assembly GCF_019279795.1 of Protopterus annectens. Classification (NCBI taxonomy): domain Eukaryota; kingdom Metazoa; phylum Chordata; order Ceratodontiformes; family Protopteridae; genus Protopterus; species Protopterus annectens. The sequence continues at coordinate 523,202,464 of NC_056729.1, forward strand.
TCATATCTAAGAAGTTTCTTACTGTACTGTCAATGCACATTGGGCAAACATGAGACAAGACAACTGAAAAATGACACAATAAAAGTTTACTATTTGCATGCAATCATCCAGGATGAACTGACATGAGTGCTTGCTTGACAATCCACTATTTTACAATTGTGATTATTATAACACCCCTTGCTGTGAAACAGGCACATGCCCCTCACAGTAATGTAATGCAGGTGAATGCCAGTATATAAATCTTAGCAGACAGGTATGTCATTTCATGGGACAAGTGCATTGCTGTTACATGGGCCTGCCCACACACATGCATTTGCCCTAAAACCTGTGATGCTCAGTAGTAGATGTTCCAAACAGTGACATTTTGCTAATTATAAATGTGCATTTTCACATAGTTAAAGTCAGACCTCTCCTGTGGTGCTTGCCATTTATACTGTGTTTTCTAGATTGTGTAACTAGGTAAGTAGGAGGTTCAAATCACAGTGTTAAATGTATGTGTGATTCTAGTGACAGGTACAATAACACATCAACATCAAATGTGCTCAGTCCACTTCAGCTCAGGAGAATACATTTAACATTGAACACAGATTCTTTTGCACTTTATCCCACTTTTAACACAAATATCCTCTCTGCAAAATACTAGTAAGATCATAATGTTAAAAGTGCACTGTGTCCCCATAAGAGTCAGACTTGCCTTTTGGAGCTTACAACTCATATCATGTTCCTTAGATTGTGTAACTAGACACATAGGAAGTTCAACAGTGGTGAACTTGTGTATGTCACTACAATATCAGGTACATATATCTTCTTGTATCAGCTTCCAGTCTTCATAAAAATTTAACTTGAGCAAGTATTTTTCCATCCCGTATCTCACACAAATCTTCACTGCAACACACAGATGCGGTCATCATGTCAAAAGTCATTTTAAATAGAGTTGCTTGCTACTGAGATTTGTCTGCATACATCAACTGGACATAAGCTAATTTAAGTATATTTTCTGCATTTTATTGTGGTTTTATAATTTGGACTGATTCCTCAGATCTAGCTCTGTTGAAACTGTCTTGTGTGTGTCTCTGAAGCTCTGCACTAGTTGTTAAACTGCTTTGAAATTCCTTTAAGTGTTAATTAGCTTGGGGGTTTCTGATAACATTAAAACCTGTGTTGGTTACATTTCTTGTAATCATTTTAAATAGAGTTGCTTGCTACTGAGATTTGTCTGCATACATCAACTGGACATAAGCTGATTTAAGTATATTTTCTGCATTTTATTGTGGTTTTATAATTTGGACTGATTCCTCAGATCTAGCTCTGTTGAAACTGTCTTGTGTGTATCTCTGAAGCTCTGCACTAGTTGTTAAACTGCTTTGAAATTCCTTTAAGTGTTAATTAGCTTGGGGGTTTCTGATAACATTAAAACCTGTGTTGGTTACATTTCTTGTAATCATTTTAAATAGAGTTGCTTGCTACTGAGATTTGTCTGCATACATCAACTGGACATAAGCTGATTTAAGTATATTTTCTGCATTTTATTGTGGTTTTATAATTTGGACTGATTCCTCAGATCTAGCTCTGTTGAAACTGTCTTCCCCACCCCCGCTCCCTGTTCTTGGTTGTAGTTTAAATTTGGTGGCTTTTGCAGTGCCCGCCCCACTGTAGATTTGATCTAGGACACTCCCCCAGTCCCATCTCTTTACTGCATTCTATCTAATAAACCCTTTCTGCACTTGCTTTTAGTCCTTTTTAATTTAATTACATTTTTTTCAAACTGTGTGTGGACTAATATTGCTACATACTCAAGTGTGCCAGCTTGCACTGCATGTGAATTATTTTTACTGCTGTTTATTATCTGCTTTTACTGTATTTGTGTTTCTTCCTAATTTATTTTGCTTTTGCGTCATCTTAAAGGTACTCAGTTGTATTTATTACTTCTTGGTGCAACTCATTCTAAGTCTTTTTGTTTAAGCACTTGGGCTTCAGACCAGTTGTTTTACATTAAGAAGGTTTGTGGTTTGCACTGTAGTGGCAGGACAGGTAGCTTACATCCTTCTAAGTTGGGAACTGCTGATTGAGGGCTCAGTGTCAGTTATTCTAAAAGTGTATTAATTCTGGTTTAAGCACTTGGGCTTCAGGCCAGTTATTTTACATTAAAAGGGTTCGTGGTCTGCACTCTTGTGGGAGGAGAGGCTGGACTCTGCCCTTCTGAGCTGGGAATGTCTGGTTAAAGGCTTATAGTGCCTGCATATTTGAACTGCTTCTTACTGAAATTGGTACACCTTGTTTGCTGTAGCGTAGACTAGATCCAGGCCTGCTGAATCTAGCTTTGTTTGTATAACTTAAGCACTAATCCAGGCATTCTTCAAAGTATTCAATTGTATTTATTACTGCTTGGTAGTAACTTGATTAAAGTGTAGCTATCATTCTAAGTCTTTTGGATTAAGCACTTGGGCTTCAGACCAGTTGTTTTACATTAGGAAGGTTTGTGGCCTGCACTGTGGTGGCAGGACAGGTGGCTTACATCCTTCTAAGTTGGGAACTGCTGATTGAGGGCTCAGTGTCTGTTATTCTAAAAGTGTATTAGTTCTGGTTTAAGCACTTGGGCTTCAGGCCAGTTATTTTACATTAAGAAGGTTCGTGGTCTGCACTCTTGTGGGAGTAGAGGCTGGACTCTGCCCTTCTGAGCTGGGAATTTCTGGTTAAAGGCTTATAGTGCCTGCATATTTCAACTGTTTCTTACTGAAATTGGTACACCTTGTTTGCTGTAGCATAGACTAGATCCAGGCCTGCTGAATCTAGCTCTGTTTGTATGCGTGTTGTTTGTTTGCTTGTTATTTCCCTGAAACGCTAATACCACCTAAACCGCGGCTTTTCAGCACTTCTGTGGATCCCTAGTGATATCTGCATTGCTTACTGTACTCATTTCCTTGTTTCACTTAAAAGAAAGTTACTGTTTGTCATTTTTGCATTTAAGTTACCTGTAACACATTGCATTCAAGTTACCTGGCACTTGCTCACTAAAGGCACTTGCTCAATAAAGCAATTATATAAGTCAGCACTAAAAAATTAAAAGCACTACACTCTCACAAAGTCCTCTCGAGTACCTTGTTCCCCATTGGCCCTTTTTTTTTCAATTATAAAGGAATTCCCAATACTATTCTAGCATGTCCAAAGGTCAGTTGTCAATCTTCTCTCTGGTCCAGCTGGTGAATCTGGGAATCTTGGGGCAATGTTACAACTGCCTCATGTACACAAACAACCCTCTCCTCCTCCCAATAAATTCCAACACATGTGAGAGATGCATCCATATAGCCAAACTGGAGGCTAAGCTCTCTCAACTCAGTACTGGCGTAACCAGTCAGGAGGAGAAGGAAACCACACTCAGTACAATTCCAGTCTCACATAGACCTACCACGACAGCAGACCAAACACATAAACACACAAAAACATACTCGGAGGCTCTAAATAAAAATCTGCCTAAGCAGCAGAGACCTCCAAAGCAGACACCCAAGCAACCGCTACCCCAAAACAAAACACATGCAACACATATCTCACAAAGCCAGTGTGCCAAACAGTCACAGCCCTTAAGGCTAAACAACACACCTGATACACTTGTAATAGGTGACTCTATCATCAGGCACACTGACGTCCCACTCACCAGGCTGAACAAGGAGAAGGTCACGGTGAGCTGCCTGTCGGGCGCTAGGATCCGCCACATAACACAAGCACTCAGGTCACTCCAAGGCAAGTACAAATATAACTCAGTCATTGTCCATGCTGGTGTGAATGACCTGAGACGTACCTCCCTGGACTACATGAAAAGAGACATAGAGGAGCTCTCTGAGCATGTGGCAGCGGGCCGGTATGACCTTGACCTTGATTAGCATCTTACCCTCACCAAGAATGATGCCACAATATGAAGACAAGATGATCAATTTCAACAATTGGCTTAATTATTGGTGTCATTCAAAGGGGATCCAATGCCTGTCAGCCTGGGATGACATGCTCGACAAGCCACGATGATTCGCTAGGGACGGCGTGCACCTGTCACCCCTGGGCTTTTGGATATTGGCAAAGGCTCTTGCTACCCCCATAGTGCCTTTTTTAGGCAACGCTCAAAAGACAAACCCACCTCCATAGGTATCACAAGGGATAAGAAACTAAGAGTAATGCTACTCAACGCCAGAATTCTAAACCTCAAGATGCACGCACTCGAAACTCTCCTTAGCATGGAGAAAATCGATATCTGTGCAGTAACAGAAACCATGTTCAAGGCTCCCGGGAGCACCCCAGCACTACCAGGTTATACCTCATACCATGCTTTTCGGCCCCAAAACTTGGACCGACCCACAAAAGGAGGGGGAGTATCAATATTCGTCAAAGATACCCACACCTCCAGGTTGGTGGCACAGCACGAAGCATCAGAGACTATCCATGTGCAACTAACAGTGGGTAAAACTGCCTTCCAGTTTATAGCCTGCTACAGACCACCCTCCCTAACCCAGGAACCCCACTCAGCCTTTCTGAGAACACTGGAAAATATGAAGGTCTCTCCAAACACCATTATATTGGGAGACTTCAACTACCCAAACATAGACTGGGAGCATTACTCTAGCTCCAACACCCTAGTCCAAAGGTTCCTAGAATTTATAAACTCAAATGCTATGGAACAACTTGTTACCACTCCCACAAGAGGGGAAAACATACTGGACCTGATCATCACCAACATGGGGACTCTATGCTCCAGACCAGAAGTGTATCCCTCACTGGTAAGATCAGACCATAAACTAACCTCACTGGATGTTCACATCCTGACACCACCCCCTGCCCAGAAAACCACAGTGAAAAACTTCTCTAAAGCAAATTTCACACTCCTCAAAACTGAGGTGGAATCCTTCAAAGCCCCCGGGCCTGTGGAAAATACGGCCCAGACCGCAGAATCCTTTATAAACGCATTCTATGAACACCTTCAGGAATGCATGGATCATGCGATCCCAAATAAAACCAAGACCCAATCCTCCAAAGGCAGATGTCCTGTCTGGTGGACCCCAGCCATAAACAAGCTATACAATAGAAGGAGGAAGTTACTAAATGATAGAGCAAAATTCCAAAAAGGGAAGGCATCTCTGATCAGTATTAGCAAAAAACTACAGGCACTCATAAAATCGTCTAAGGCCAGTTTCGAGAGAAAAATTGCACAGGACACTAAGGATAATCACAAGGCTTTCTTTAGTTATGTTAGGAACCTGGGTGGTAATTCCCAGATATGCTCAGAATTAGTCCAAAATGACAAAAAATACACCAAACCCACAGACATTGCCAACATCCTAGCTGACAGGTTCAGCGCAAACTTCTCCTCCCCCTCCCCACCAAAAGGGCAAATATCTATTCCAGCAGAGTGCTTCCCCCCTGACATCTCGGATGCTCAGGTAAGAGCCGCCCTCTCCAAAGCAAAAAAACACAGCATCAATGGGACCAGACGGTGTCCCGGGCTGCGTCCTACATGAACTCCAAGAAGAGCTAAACCCAAACATTAAACTACTGTTCAATCGCAGCCTTACTACAGGATATGTACCCAAAGAGTGGCGTACAGCAACTGTGGTCCCTCTCCACAAAGGTGGTGCCTCAATGGATCCTGGAAACTATCGCCCTATAAGCCTGACTAGCTTGGTCTGCAAAGCTATGGAAAGGATAATCATGGACCTCATAAATAAAGATATTGGGGACCTACAGACACTGGATCCTACCCAGTTCGGCTTTGTTAAGGGGAGATCCTGCCTCTTAAACCTGGTTGATTTCTTTGAAATAGTCACCAAGGCCATTGACGAGGGGAAGGTGGTCCACACAGCCTACCTGGACCTCGCAAAAGCCTTCGATACAATACCCCACTCGGGCATTATAGATAAGCTCACCAGCTTAAATATAAACCCCTATGTCACTAGATGGGTTGCAAACTGGCTCAAGGACAGAACCCACATGGTTAGAATTGCTGGAGCCATGTCAGACTCCAAACCAGTTACAAGTGGCGTCCCACAAGGCTCAGTCCTGGGACCTCTCTTGTTCAGTATATATTTCTCGGAGGTACAGGCCAACACGGAAGGACTGTGGCTGACCAAGTTCGCAGATGACTGCAAACTGGGCGCCATAATCGACTCTCCAGCCGACACAAGCATCCTCCAAAAGGGCCTCATAGAAACAGACAACTGGTGCCAGAGCCATGGCCTCAAGCTAAACGCCAAAAAGTGTATAGTCATCCCTTTGGCAAAAACAAAGTGCCCACAAATTACCACATAGGTGGTAATCCATTAAGTACAGAAGAAGTAATTAGGGACCTGGGGACCCAAGTTGATAGCAATCTCCCATTTGACAACCACGTGGCCAAAGTGGTTAGAAAAACATTTTATATAGCCCACCTAATCATGAAGGGATTCACATCTAGATCATGGGAGGTCATCGTGCCTCTTTACTCATCCCTCATCAGGCCCATAATTGAGTACAATGCCCCTTTTGGGATGTACCTTACCAGACACCTGCAGCAACTGGAAAGACCCCAAAAGTACCTCACCAAGAGGATCAAAGGGCTCAAACAGATGCCATATGCTGCCCGGTTAAAGAAACTCCAGCTCTACTCAGTGGCATACCGCCTGTTCAGAGGCGATCTGTGCCTGACGTATAAAGCCATGTCCAACCCGGAATTAATGTACATGCTGCACCTCAGAAAATCCAAATCCTATCGAGCTACACGCTCGAGAGACTTGAACCTCAGCACTGAAATAAATAGGACATGCTGGAGGGACAGATTCATAACCCAGAGGCTCCCTTCACTCTGGAATAAAATCCCAGTCCAGGTTAGGCAGAGTCCCTCATTGACTCTCTTCAAGAGGAATCTTGATGAGTGGATGGGAGATCGTAGGTTTATCCCGGGTATGACTTCTGTGTCACTGTTAGACAGATGCACAGTATACTAACCTCAAAAAAAGGGCATAGCAAAATTAATTTAAAATGGGTGGCGAAAGCCAAACACATTCTGGCTAGGCTTATAAATGCCCTAGGGCAGATAGCCTAGTATGAACCTATGAACCTATGAACCTAAGTGCACTCTCTGGCCTTACAAGTTAAATTTCTCTTGTGGTGCTTAGAACTAATGCTGTGTTCTATAGACTGTGTAATTAGATAGGTACATGGTTCAAATTCGACAATTTTTTCAGTAATGTGGCTGTGCATACTTTCATGAACATTTGTGTCCATGACAGCACCCCTTATGTAAACCTCCACTTAGGGGACATGTTTTCCCTGTCAAAGGGCTACCCTATAAAGTTGTATTTCCCCCCAGACAATACGTAGTCTTGGAAACACAGTGGGTACATCATGCTATCAAAAAAGAACTATATCAGAGTTGTAGTATGAGTTATCCTGTGATGCTGGTTGTGGATACTCTGCAGTCTGGACTGTGTAAGTACAGAAGGAGGAGGTTTCATTCCAACAATGAGTGACCACTGTGTGTGTTTACCTAACGTGTTGTGTAGAGGGTCTTCTAGTGCATGTAGCTGTATGGTTACTCTGCATTTCAACCACCTTCATACCTTTTTAGAAGAAAATAAGCGTATTAAAGAAAGGTGATGCCATCCATTCAAATGTGCACTGTCACAATTGTAAAGCAACATATCATGTGGTGTGTCTGATTCAGGCAGTGTTCTGAACCTTCTGATCTTAGGTAGTCTGTTGAAATCCAGCCATTACTCCTTAGAGTCACTTGTGTCTGTATTACTGTGCATGTAGGTAACAGTCCTGTTACGCAACTACCCTCTGTGTACATGCATGGTTGTGGATTCCTATTACAAGAATTTATACTAATTTTTCACATACAAATGCTTTATTGGACAATGATGATGCCATGGGATAACAGCTGTCTTTCCCATGGGAATTACTAAGGCTTTCCTTGTGGTGCAAGGACATTAGACAATGTTCTGTATGCTGTTAGCTTAGTAAGGCTTGAGGTAAAATCCGTGGTTATCAACACATTATGCATGAATGCCATTCGCTTGTCACAGTGACAACTGCATTAAGCATCATGTGTGTTTAGGTATACCTAGTGGCAGGCAATGTTGTGTAAGAAAGAGGCATATAGCAACAGTCTTTTAAAGAAATTACAAGCACACATATCCCTTGTAGCAATAACATGATGTCACAGCTTCAAAAAAACAAATATCTCACAGCTGCTGCAACACTTGCACTGTGGCACATTTATTCTAGACAATATGATGCAACTTCTGTCTTCACAAAGTCTTATGATCAAAGCATACATTGACTGTAAGCACTGTGTGTCCTTATGCTATGTATGAATGATATCCGGAACAGTTATAATGTGTTCAATTAAAGTGGGAGAGGCCTCCCCATCCCTTTTGTCTCATACAGATTGTTTGCAGCATGCTCATATGATGTAATGACTTCACACAGGTGGAGTCTCACAGCTTGATTAAGACTAACACTGTGGCACATGTGATTCATACACGTCAGTGAACTTACATAGCTAGCTGTTCTGTTCCAGCAAAAGGTGTCATTCTTTGAATGTACTCACACTACACAAACAACACTGCATGAAATTGTTATTCTCTGTTTTTACTTTGGAGAAATATGAAGCAATTTTGTAATTTCCTGCCAGTGAAATAGTTGTTCTGTGAATGTCATGGTGTGACTGCTTCTGTGGTATATGCATTGAGTAATGATGTTTATAGCCAATCTACAAAGATAGAGTGTGTTTCAATTCTGAGACAATGTTTTTGCACAAATCAATATGAATACCTTCCTTGGGCATGAAACATTGATGTTCCACTTCTCAGAGTTGTGTGAACATTAAAATAGTTACCTCCTTTTCATGATTCTGGCAAAATCAGGCTGTAGAAATTCTTTTCAAATGTGCTTTATTACTTCACACATTAATTTCTTGTATTTGTGACAGCCTCCATTCCTGTGGCAGACTCGGTCAATTCACAGCTCTGCAGGGTGTGTAGTATGACAGGCAGGGGTTTGAATCTGGTACCATCTATCTGTCAGATAGTGTCAGACAGGAATGGTTTAGGCAAAGAAAGTATTTATGGCACAGTCAGAGGGCAACAGTTTTAAGGCATCACCCTCCAAGGTAGGGGATCCATACCCATTACAACAGGGAAGTGATGTAAGCCCATCAAGGAGGTTTGTCATAACACACAGTATGCCTATTTCTGTGGCGTCACAGGTTGATACACATCTTTCTGATATCTGACCTGGCATGTGTTAGTGTCTAGCAAGATGCAAAGGTTGTGTATGTCATTGATTGTTCACAGGCATTACTTAATTTCCATATAAGAATGCAACTTTATTACATGTTTTCCAATGAATATTTATATGTTCCTCTAATTTCTTTCGTCACACTGTATATCTTTATAGGACGTGATGACTTACATGACATTTCTTACTATTTGACATTATGTAAAATCATCATAAAGTGTGACTGGGCCTGTGTTTGGGCACTTTCTTGTGTGCATCTGTTGTTTACATGCTATAATGCCAGTGTTCACTGTAATTTCTTGTAAGCATGCCCAGTATGATCATGTAGTAGGCCTCCTCCATTTATAAATGGAGACCTTGAACTACTGCGATGTCATTAAATCTGTGTTATTTCTCACTTGTGTATTTTGAGTGTTATTATATTATTGTTCATGATGTACATGAATTTAAAATACATGCTTTTCTAATACATGTATAAAGATAATATACCTCTCTGTCTGTGACTGTGAAATGACAACAAATGGCAAAATTCCTTTCTGATGTGCATGATACAATAGCTGTAAGGCCCATTTCCTCCTGTTTATACATGAGGAAGTGGTGAATACAGCACTACTGTAAGTTATCAGGCATACATTCCCTGTATGCACATCATATTCAATAATTGCAATCTATGCAAGTAGCCCCTAATGTTTCCACAGCCCTTGCTAACTGTCAACTCAGCTCAGCATGCCATTAACATTAATATCACATTTACTCCCCTTTGTTACATTGCTGCTTTGTGCCCCTCTTGCATTCTTTGTTAGCATGTCCATTTTTATTCATGTGCATGGGTCAAGAATTGTGAACAGGATTAGTTATTATTACATCAATATGGAAGTATTTCTGTTTAAAATGTTTGTTTTGTGACATGATCACATTTGACTGCATTAATTGAGTACATTTTCCATTTACTCTCCCCTCATACTTATGTGTGTACCAGTAATGTATTCTGTGCATATTTTCCACATTTAATGTTCTTTGCATCATATATCTTGTACTCAGTTTGCCATTTCCTCATATAAGCTGTCTTGTTGGGTCTTTCGGCTTTTCCCGGTTAGGGGTCACCACAGCAGAACTCCAGTCCGCTAATCATTGGCAGTAGATTTTTATGTGCCGAGTTGCCAGCCCTGACACACAACCTTCAACGAAGTTACGGCCATACATGCATGTCTCTACACAGAAGATGCTCTAGCTGAGAATCGAACAGGACAACGTCTTACTGTGAGGCGACAACGCTACTGCAGCAGCACCACCACATGCTATCTGCACATGCATAAATAACAGGTTTGCCTCTAAGCAAGCTATTTTGTTTACATTGTGTGCTGTTGCTCCCAAGCACCTTTTCATGGCAAATTGTGCTAACACTCCATAATCATATAGGCTTTGCATGATGCCTGCATGATTGTTAATGAATCCCAGGGTCTGTGTTTTGCTATGCAAATCTGAAAGATAGGAGGCTAACATTTCCAAATGAATACATTAATTTTATAGAGTAGGCAGGGGCACACACAGGGCAGAATATTTACTTTGGAGATGTTCATGGATATTACAATCTCATGAAATTGGATAATTATCAAAAGTTGAAAGTAGATTCCCATACCTTGTAGAAATATCTTCAAGGTTGGGAGGATGGCATAATGGGTAAGGTGTTTGCCTTATAAACACAAGGTGCAGGGTTTGAGTCTCACAAGGGATAATTGGCTAAGCTTAAAATGGCTCACAAGGGCAATTAGCTTAGTACTAAAACTATGAACTAAATGTGTTCCAAGAAAACAGCAACTCTTTGCACTCACCAAAAAGATTAGCTAAATGTAATATATAAGGGCTACAGAGGAAATTGTATGGTGCATGCAATACTACTGTCTGAAATGAAAGAATGTACAGATTAATCAGAACTACAAAATAGTGGAAGTCTGGATTTAAAAAGATTTATTTGGTTGACAAGATACAGTCACAGTCTTTAGCTATCAAATAGTATTTTAACTTCTAACACTCAGACTTCACATTGCAATTGATGTCTCCTGTTACTGTTTTAAAAATCTGCTTGTATTTGTGTAGGATAGCAGAGTTTACTCTGTGAAATATAATGAGCCAATAGATGCTTACTCTTCAGATTATTCTGATCCAATTTAGCATTCTACTTAAAACCCAGCATGGGATGGGGTATTAAAAACTATGAAACAGTTATCTAAAGTTTCTTACTCATAATGCCTTAGACTGATAATGAGTTTTCTTCCTGAGCAACATGTTTAATTGGGAGTCAGGGCTCTCTAGGTGAAACTGAATCATTAATCTTATGCTATTATTTTGTTAAAATAATAAGAAAAAAGTCTCCAGTTTTCAAAAATATACATTTTGTACATTCACTATAAATCTTTTTACTTTTTTATTCCATTCTTTAAAATGAATTCAAAACATCCACAAAGAAGCAGTCTGGGACTTGAGCCAGTACATTAAATAAGTTTATTTTAACAACAAATTAAGCACTTTCCTCCCTTAACACCAGGACTTCATCAGAACTAAAATATTGACTCCTACCGACACTTTATATTACTCCAAACTATTCAACCATTATTGAAAGACCAATCAACATCAAAACATTTACATAATTAATTTAATCAAACTTCACCATTCATTTAAAGATATATTTAAACCAGTATTAATGTGTTGAAATAGCATATGTTACTAGTGTACATAAAACTTTTCTAGGTGAAAACTGATCCAAATAAATAAATTAAAACATATAAAACCCCCTGAAACTTGTATTTTAAAAATATAAGATGTGGAAATGTAGATAAAATAATAATGAAATGAGTTATAACGTTGCCACCCTCAGCTTCAACAAACGAAGGAAACAGCATTATTTAACCCTGGCTTCTCACTTGCATCTAATCTAATCTCACCTGCCACAGAAATTCCCTGCATTCCAATGTATGTTTCCAGTGTCCACCACTTGGGATTTTTATTACTTGTTCTAATAGAAGAACAACATATTTTGTTTCTTCCATAGCTAGTGCACGCCTATATAGGGCATTTGTTTCCTTCTTGTTATTAACATTGTAATAATGTTCATAAATCCATCTATTAAGGAGACACTTTCCTATGTAAATAGAGTAACATAAATCACAAAACACTAGGTAAACTATCCCTGCAGTTTTACAATTAAATCCCTGTTGAAATAAAAAAAAATGTATTTTGTGCTTGGTAACTGAACAACCTCCTCTTCTTAGACAACATTACATTGCTTACATGCTCCACATTTTCTAGTACTTTTAATATCCCTCATTTTGATTCTGTCCACCTTTTTCAATCTTTTCTTTTAAATTGTAATGCCATTGAATCCAAATAAAGGTTTATCACCCACTTTTTCTTTTACCTCAGGGTCAACCTCTAACACTTTCCAGTTGCTTTTAAGCAAATGTTTTAAAACATTACTTTCAAAACCACATTTGAGCAGCACACTGTGCTCATACTTTAACCTAGAATTTCCATCTTTTTTCTCATTTTTTTTCTCCATTGTGACTTTCAGGGAGATCTATGCCTAAAAATGGAAAAAAATTATAATTTCTCCCCTTAATAATTTAGTTATAAATGTCATCTAACATTTGATCTGGGTATGCTCTCTAAATTAACATATATTTTAGTACCGTTAATTCACGTTCCAAATCACTGTTGTAAGATAACAATCTGAACTATTTGGCCTTTGACCAAACTTCTTTTTTGCTTATATAGGTGACAACTATTAAAGTGCAAATAACTTTTAGAAAAAGTAGACTTTCTGTTTAACTTAGACTTAAATTCCTGCTTACCAATTTTTTTGATTATTACCACATCAAGATAATTAATGCTTTGATCAAAACAACTATATGTAAATTTTAAGAACATGGTGGTACCATTAATGTAAGCGATACATTTCATTAATGCACCTTCATCTCCATTCCATATTATAAAATATCATCCAAAAATCTTAAATAAGTTACTATATAGTAATGGGATGGGGATTTAAAAACAAATTTATGCTCCCAATTCCATATAATAATATCTGCATATAAGGGAGCACAGGGAACACCCATGACAATGCCACTGATTAACCTGAGATATTCTCCTTCAAAAAACATGAAAGTATTATTTAGTACAAATTCCATAAAGTCACAAATCATATTAATATCCCTATTTACCAAGTCACTATTTTTGTTTAGTAATTCTCTAAACCATTCTATATCTATATCATGGAGAATGTAAGAAAACAAACCACAGATATCAATAGTTTCCAACTACCAACTGTTGTTAAAAAAATTGGTGTACTGCACTCTAGGAAATCCCATGAATCCCTTAAAATACGTTCATACAAATTTCTAAATCTTTTTATTTTCATATCAAGAAACACAGCCAAAGGGTGTGTTTTAGATCCACCAGATGCAACAATAGGGTAAGGGATGGATCATTAATACATTTGTGGACTTTGAGAATACCAAATATACCAGGTACTATGTGGTATTCAACTTTTTAAAAATTATAAATATCATAATTAGTCACCCCTTCCATCAGTAAATCATATAAATAGGTATCTATTCTACTATAGGTTACAGTAATCCCCTTTTTGGACCCTCTAAGGCATTGCTGGTCATTATTAAGGGGGTACAATTCTTGCTGGAGTAATCAATAGTTTCTATAAGCACAATTTCCCCTCCTTTATCAGGCTTCATTGTTCTAATTTCCTATTGCTTACAATTTCTCTCACAAGCTGCTGTTCATCATATGTTAATTTATTTTTCCACCTATGGCGGTTCTCCAAAAAAATCTATGAATGTCTTGCATACATAATCTTTCAAACAGAGTAAGCAGGGGGTATAAAAAGAAATTATATATACTTTTCCCAGTCAACTGCAGGCCACACACCTTGGTAGACAGAAAATTACTTTTGATGAAAAGCATACTAATAAAATTTAACTTTGTCACATATAATTTTAAATCAAGTAGAACTTCCTTGAAATCCATCTTTTGCATAGGCACAAAAGTGAATCCATTAATAAACAAAGAAAAATATATGTGGTCGATCTCCAAGCTGCTATAGTTGAATATCTTAAACCCATTAAAGGTTGTAGCTCTATTTGCATTTGTTTCACTGCTGGATACAGGATTTTCAGAAGGGGAATCATGAATATAAGTCAGACTACCCAGATATAAAATGATTTCTATCTCCACCCTTTGCCTTTCCCCCTCAATTTCCCCTGGGGAGCATCCCACATGGTTCCCCTGCCCAGAAGAACTTTCTTGTAATTTCTGAGCAATCCTTTTTGATGTCCTCAATGGGGGATAGAGTTGTAGATAATCCCCGAAAAAGTCCCCTCCATAATACTCATATAATTCAATTTCATCAACCATAACCTGTGGTTTGTTGCCATTATACACTTTGTGTAATGGGGGTGCTGTTTTACTAATGTATTCCCTTTCATGCCTATCTTTTTTTTAGACTTCCTCATTTTCAAATCATACACCACTTTGTTAACATTAGAAAAAGCTTTGCAGTACTTGGAATTATACACTTCAAACAAATCTTTTTTGAACTTATCAATCAATTGCATTTCATTATATAGTTTTTCATTTGCTATTCATTGTCCTTAATGATTAATCTCATAATACAACAACCACAGTCATCAAATATTTAAATCAATTCACTGTAAAATGTAGTTCCCCCACAAACTCCATATAGGAACTTCCAAAGTCTGAGGATCTTTGGAACCTTATTACAGAAAAGGCACTCCTTCAAAAAATATCATCAACCTGTAGCTTTTTATATTTTGTTAACTTTTTTAAAATAAAGTTAGGGAAGCTTTAGAAGTCATACTATCATCTTTTCCAACCATATTAGAGTCTTGAATACAGGGGGAATCAGCTAACCAAGTGGCTTAATTAATGTCTACTAAAATGCTGCCTTGCATAGCCATGTGACTCCTAATACTAAAATTACCTTCATGGTGGACATTCAGAAGACCAGGTCCATTAGAAATATCAAACTCCATCATGTTTTACTTACTTAGATGAGAAGAACATGCTATAATGTGTTTAAATTGTCCATTTGCAACTGCTGAATATGCAGAAATGTTAGCCATGTTGCCAGGACAACCAAGCACATAAGGTAACTCAATGTTTGAACTGGATGTCACTCCAATCTGTTTGGTGGAGCCCTGTGGAGAACTAGAAGAGAGTCATACCTGATGGGTGACACCCTTAAAAGAATTCTTAGAGGAATCAAAGACCACTCACTATTGATTTGTGGAATCCTTTAAAGAATTAGCAGCTGCTCATACCAGATTTGTGGAGCTTGAAACCAAAACCAGAGGTTATTTGTACCCAATTGGTGGAACATGAAGAAAGACTAGGACCTGAAACAAAACCAAAAGGCCAGGAACTCAGTCTAATAATTGAGTCAACATTCTTGCAAGCATAGTTAGTTTCCCAGTTAATGAGGACAACACCATAGTATCTGGTTCACAGATACCACAGTCTTCCATAACACTACTCTGGACTAGTCATGGTGTTACAAAAAGCAAAAAACATACAATAAGTGACAGCCAAGAAAAAGCACAGATAACCACAATGAACTTGGCTAATGTAGCCATCCTGGACTTGAGCCAGTACGTTAAACAAGTTTATTTTAACAACTCACAACAAGTTGTTAAGTTTTACGTACCACACGTCAGATTGCAAATTATATCTTGACTTCATTCTATTTTCAGATGAGAATCAAACACATTTTTAGTACAACATATTTAGCAAAAAAAAGCAAACAATTGAATGAATAGCTGATAACAGTTATAAATGATGTTCAAAAGCTCACAGTTTTACCATGCAGCGCTCTATAGCAAATGATCTTTTATGCAAACAAGATTTTCACTCTGTCTGAAAAGCCTTTAACTATGTCATCATCAGTGATACTTTTGCCAGTATCTTGCTCACAATCAAAATCCAGCTGACTAGAACAGGGCTGAAACTGTTGTAAAAATGAGCATTTTCATAGAATCCTGCATCCATTTTCAGTGTTGTCATTACACCCCTAATGTCAGTAAGATACGACGACTTAGGGCAAAAATAAGTAGTGTACTGGATTTCACTTGTTTAACTGTGTGCTAGTCTCTCAAATGTAAAATTGTGTTGATTGAAATGTATAGCTTTATCTGCAGCCTATTTTTTTCATTCTTGTGAAACAATCTTACAGTAATTTCTAAAAGACATGAGGGTCTTGTTCGTTGTTTGGCAGTTTGTGCAATGGTTAAAGTTACAAGGGGGAGTTCTGAGGGTACATGGTTTATTCCCTCAACCCTTGTTTGCCTACTGTGTGACCTTGAGCAAGTTGCTTAACCAGGTATTGTTCCTAGGTCACTCCTGAAAATGGACTGTTTGTGCAGTGATCCTACCTGATAAAGAAATAGGTGTTATTATCCCTTTTATGTATTCATTTACAGGAATGTCCTGTGCTTCTACAAGGTACATAAGCATAGTATCTTAACAACATTTTTAGATACTATTTAGGTGGTATCCATTTGTTAAATGCTTTTATTATTTCTTTCACAAGGTTGTATAAAAACCTATCAAGAACCTATGTGCTTGTTCACCAAAGTGTTGTTAATTTTCTGTGCCATAAATCACATATATTTAGCATGTTCAAGAAATCCTGTCCACTTATTTGTGATCCATTATCATGTGTCATAATTTCAGATATGCAAAATCAATTGAATACTGTTTTTGTGGTTGAAAGTGTGGCATTTGCTGATGTAAAAGTTACTGGTATACTGACTGTTTATTTACTATAATCTTCCATAATAACAGACATATATTCTCCGTGAGACAAAAGGTCATAAATATCAACACTGAGTTCTTCATGGCTGCAGTGGTAACTCTGATATTGGTGCCAGCATCACTATCTTGCTCTGTAAATTGGATTAGCAAGTTGCTTATAAGCAAATTGTAATTTCCATGTCTTTGTCACAACCTTAGGAAACCTGGTTTTCTCTATCACTAAGGAGCGTATCAATCACAGTTTGAGAAATTCTTTTATGTAAACAAATTGGCCCTAGGTGTGAGTGCGTGTGTGTGTGCCTTCTGTGGAAGGTTGGGTGCCAGGCTAGCAACTCGACACCATAAAAACTCCACAGCCAATCATGAGTGGACAGGTGATCCGCTGTGGCGACCCCTAATCAGGAAAATGTCGAAAGAAGAAGTGTTATTAGTAATTTAGTTTAATCAAAACAATCTTCCCCTGGATATGTATATTGAACTCTTGCTAATGTTATATTTATTTATTTATTTATTTTGGTGAAGAAAATGGACTAAACAAATAAGGCCTTTTCTAGCAAAAAATGAGATTTGGATCTACTTCACAAGCTCAAAGTTTCGAATTGCAAATGGTTGAGACCATAAGATCAAAGTTTTAAAACTTCTAAATTGTAATTAAAAAAAAAAATAAAAACTATTTTTTTTTTTATGTTTTTGCAAGCAAGCCCTCCCTGCACCTTCCACACCTTTTGCTAAATAAATACACCAACGCTGAGATTCCACTGCAGTGAGGAAAACATTCAATTTCCTGTTCCATGCTATACAGCGACCTCCATTCAAAACATTCAAAGTTTTAAAACTTCGATCTTATCCATTTGCAGTTCAAAGTTTTGAAACTTTGAGCTTGTGAAGGGAATCCATATACCTGTATAAAAACATACAAAAAATGTATATATATATATATATATATATATATATATATATATATATATATATATAGAGAGAGAGAGAGAGAGAGAGAGAAATAAATGTATGTATATATATTGTATAAATCCATGTATGTATATATGGGTCCCCTTCAAAACATCTAAAACCCGTAACATCTAATTCCATAACACCAAGGCCAGAACATCTAAAACCCATAACATTTGAAACTCATAACATCGAATTTCATAACATCTATAATGTATAATATGTAATAGTGTATCAGCACATATGTAAATGTTATAGTTTAATCTGTTAATCTTGTGGTATCACTATGAGATGTTGTAGTTTTCATTTCTATAGTTATTATTTATATAGTGTAGGAATTAATACTCTTTATATAGTGTTTATTTTGCCATTTTGTATGTGTTTTTTAGGTCATACAGGTAAGTGATATAGATATTATTTGTACATTCTTTATGGTGATCGTGATACAGTGGGGTTAGGAAGTTAACTTTTTCCCACTGTAGTGCAATCTTGGAGTTGGTATATTTAAGTTACAGGGGGTGTGGGGGGTGCAGGGGGCTTGCCCCCCTGCAGAAACATAGTAAAATGTGTGTTTGGTAGTTTGGTGTTATTATATGTGGAGGGGATGTTATTTTTATGTGATTTGTAGTGTTCTATGTTCTGATGCACATTTTCGATGTTATGAAATTCGATGTTTTGGGTTTTAGATGTTCTGGTCTCGATGTATGAAATTAGATGTTATGGGTTTTAGATGTTTTGAAGTAGTAGTAGTAGTAGTGTATATATATATATATATATATATATATATATATATATATATATATATATATATATATATATATATATATATATATATATATATATATATATATATATATATATAGATGCATATGGCAGCATTTAAATAGAGACACTTTAGAGACTCTTGTTGCTTCCTGTAGGGTAACCGTTGTACAGACCAACTTCTTTGGTCATCAGCTGTCATGAGCAGTATCGTCTAGATAGGAGAACAAGGATCACAGACTGCATGCTGTGTCAGGAGTAGCCACTTGATTGTGCAAAACTTGACCCTAGGTAACTTAGTGGGATGAGGACCTGGGATACTCCAACCTATGCCAAATAGCCATGCTAATGGTGGGAGGGGTCTATGTGCCCTGTTCGTCAATGTGTGCCGTGGTTAAAGCTCAGCAGACCTGGGTCAAACAGGTCTATATTAGAATGACAAAACTGCAAAACAGCAAATGCACTTAGATTGACCCAAAATGATCGAGCCTGTTGAACCTTGAATGGCCACAACAGGGATTTATTCCCTGGGGAAAAAAATTTGCTGGGCCAACACAAAGAAAAACAAATCTAAACACAAAATAAAGTGGCGGGCTTTGCCCCCTACACCCCCTGATGTGGGGGTCTGTGCCCCCCACACCCACCCTACTTAAATATACCAACTCCAAGATCACACTAAAGTGGAGGAAATAACAAATCCCCGACAATGGCCCAGATATTTTTTTTCCGTGGGAAAAAATAGCTATTGTGGCCATTCGAGGTTCTGCAGCCTCGATCAATTTGGGTTGATGTAAGCACGTTTGCAGTTTTGCCATTTCATCATTCTAATAGGAACTCAGTCAAACAGTGTCCAGTTGCCCAGCTGAGGTTACCTGGGAAAGTTCTGTTGAGCAAAAGATGGACATCAAACCAGTCAACCTGCCAAACATGAATTAAGGATTTCTACACTCAGTATAGGTTCACTGACAGGACACAGCTTTGATATGGATGACATGATGATAAGGATGAGGCTGGACATCCTCTATATTCACAGAACAAGATGTAAGGGCAGTGCAGTAAAGCATTTATCTTGGGATCTAGTGTCTACTACTCAGTGCACAGAAGGAGGACAGACTAGAATAGGTGTGGAAATTGTGGGAGGAATAAGCTTCAGAAGACTGTGAGGGATGTCATCCAAGTTAGTGACAGACTGATAGTAATCAGAGCCCAGTGTTAGAATAGGGCAGTATTCATAATCTTAGCCTTTTCCCCAGAGCAAGGCTGTGATAGCAAGAAAAAGAATACAATCAGGCAGCATTTGCAAGACATACTAAATAAAGCAAGACAGCCTAAGTTGGTGTTGATAATGGGAAACCAGAATGGGCATATTAGGATAAGCAGAACAGGTTGTGAGGACTGTCTGGGTCCATGTATGTGAGGGGCAACATGAATACAGAATGAGAGGTCATTCTAGACTTCTCCTTGGCAAACTGAGGCCAGCACATGGTTCAGCAAGAGAGACAGTCACAAGATCACATATAAGTGTGAGCAACATGCAAATCACTTGATGGTGACCAACATGTGACTCAGCAGGATGGAAAGTCACAAGAATGGTCAATATGCAACTTAGGTAGATGTCATCCTAGTAAGGAAGGGGCATCAAAGTTGAATTAATGACTACAAGAACATCTGCAGTGGAAAAGTAGGTCTACCGCATAAACTACTGGTTACCATAATCAGCTGTAAGCAGTGGTCAGAGAAGATCAAAAGAGACTAGGTTGAAGACCTGGAAGTTGACTGGAGAGAAAGCAAAAACATTCAAGGAAATACTCTGGGCTGCATCACCTCATGAAGAAGAGGAAAAGGGCTGAGATGAAGAAGAATGGCAGCACCTGAAAACAGCCTGTTTGAGGACTATAGAAGAGATATACTGCTGAGCCCAGTATGGAACTAAGGTACATAACAAACGCTTGTGGAGGGATGCAGAAATGCAGGAAGTCATCAGAAGAAAGGAGGCATGCAGGAAAAAGTCAGAGACAGAAAAGACAAACTAGGATAAGAAGGAATACTAACCAACCAAAAAAATTCACACCAGGTTCACACAGAATGTCATTGTGAATGCTATGCTACATGACCCTGCTGTGATTTTAAGAAGGAATACTGGTTGGCTAACAAAGAGGTTAACAGACAAGTTGCAATAGCAAAGATCAAGGCATCAGAGGTACTTTATAAGCTTCTGTAAATGACTCAGTAGATGTGAAAGGCAGAAAGATAAAGAAGATAGTCAATAGTCATCAGATGCCCTTCATAAGGGTTACCAGCAATAACCTGCTCACCAGTCCATAGGACATCAAAAGCAGAAGGGAGACATACTTCCAGCAGCTTCTGAATGAAGAAAACTGCATAGAAGTTGTACTGCACCAGGCACAGCCTGCAATGAAACCAGAAGAAGAGCCCATCCTAGAAGAAGTAAGTACAGCTGTAAGGAAGATGAAGGCAGGTAAAGCAGCAGCCCCAGATGAGATCATGGCAGATATGATCAAGATGTCATGTGAGTTAGGGGAGAAATAGCTCCTGATGGTACCCATAGCAGTATGGAGAGAAGGGTGTATTTCAGATTAAAAAGTATTCTAGTGCCAGTGTATAAGAACAAAGAGGACATTCATAAATTTGGGCAGTATAGAGGGATAAAACTCCTAACACACTGCATGGGAGTTTTGGAGTGGATGATTGTTAAACAAATTTACAGAGTAGTATAAAATAAGATGGAAGCTTAGCAGTTCACATTCAGATCAGGATGCTGTGCAACTGAGTTGATGTTTGCAGTGAGAGAGATAGATTATAATAAGCTAGAGATGAGGAAAGTGTCCAATTGGGCATTCTTAGACTTGGAAATGCAGATGAAAAGATACCAAGACAGTCCTGCAATGGTTCAATGCCCCAGAAACATTGATAGAATTAATGCTGACTATGTACAAAGAACTGATGGCACAAATACAGTGTTCATAAGTTCATAGGGGTTTACTAGGCTAATGAAAACAAGGGCCTTTTTAAGCCTAGCCATGCATTCCAAGTCTCTGACAAGTTCTGATACCCTTGATAAGTGTAAGCAGGGGCCTGGAAGATGAACCATTTACAGGTTGCCTGTGTCCATTAGAGACAAAGATGCCAAGCTAGGGATGACTTTCCGGTTCCCCATACAATTGCCCAAGCTGCACTTGATTTGGGTTAGGGAGGAACTCTGCTTCACATGGATGGGGAGTTTGTTCCATAGACATGGTAATCTCTGGGATACATACCCGTCTCTCCAGCAGGTCCTATTTATATCACAAGCAAGGTTTAAGTGTATAGAATGGGTAATTCTGGTGCAGTTTGTTTTGTGGATATGCAGGAGGTCCATCAGAGTGGAGTCAGACAATGCCCGGTGTGCCAGGCATAGATCAAAAGCTTGTAGGAGATAGAATACAAGGATAGGACCTTGAGGCAGTCTGCAGAGGACATTTTACTTACACCGTGTATTCTTTTAATGAGGAACCTCTGTGGACGTACTAATTGTTGGATATGCCTGGTTAGGTACATACCAAAGGGGGTGCTGTACTCAGTGATAGGTCTGATGAATTCAGGTTCAGACATACCGAGTGGTGCCTAGTGGAAGTGAGTGTGTATTAGGGTTCAGCTTTGAACCCACTGCTTTTCACACTAGTTATTGGAGTACATTAGCAAACAGCTTAGAGAACAGATCAACAACACTACTGTATGCAGATGGTGTGGTACTATAGGTGCACTCCGAACAAAATCTTCAGCAAATGACAGGGGAATGGAATGAAACTGAAGGTACACAACATGAAACGTATTGCAAGTAAGTCAGTTGTTATGGCACCAAATGGGGAAAATCAGAAGCAGCTGAAAATTGAGATAGAAAGGAAAATAAAAGGACAGTTAACAGATTTAAGTGTCTGGCAGGAATGGTTGATGAGAAGGGAGGTCTGAATTAGGTCAAAGCTATAATCAGCTATAATCAGATAGGCTGCAGTCAACTGACACAAAGTGTCAAGACTAGTGTGTGACAGGAGAACACCAAAGAAGCTGAAAAGTAAGTTGTACAAAACTGTGGTGCGACCAGTAGTACTGTAGCTTACAGAAGCCTTGGCAGTGAAGGCAGAGCAGTAATAGGATGCACACTGTGGGGCAGAAGAAGAAGATAATGAAGACATCTGAGCAAAAGCCCAAGTAGCTCCACATGCAGCGAAGATCAAAGAGAACAAATTACAGTGGTTTGATACCTGTGCAGTAAAGCAGAAGACAACCCAGTAAAATTATTTGGAACAAACAAGAAAAATTCAAGATGAAATGATGGCATACAACAAAGTTATGGATAGGCTGTACAAGAGAAGATTGTGGCAGTCAGACATAACTATTGAAGAATGTAGGAGAGAGCATTAAATCAGGAAAGATGGTGACAGTTAACTCAACACCCTAATCCTATATACAAAATGGGAAAAATGGGGTTGATGTTGATGATGATGAGTTTATTAACATGAATTTACACTGCACATTATATATGATTTAGACTTGGAGTAGTGTCATAGCAGATATACTGACCTATGAAATATGGGTGTCTCTATAAAGAATACTCAAGACAAATGTGCATAATTGGCCATATAGCAACCTAATGAGATAAAAAGTCAGGCTAATGTCATAGTAGAATATATAGTAGAAGTAGTCTTCCATTGTAGTTCAAGAAGAAGAAGAATGTTCTAAGAGAAGTGGGTAGAAATCAGTGACAAGGAAAGCACACACATACTCAGAATGACATAAAGGAGGAGGAGAAGAGAGGAAAGTGAGTCAAAGTGGTCACTGCAGCTGTAGAGTTTACTTAAGTAGTACATACAGCTCTGATTTGTTATACATAGGAATTTTGTAGCAGAGCTCTTCTACAGTTTCATTAAGTGAGACATCTTTGCCAAGCACTCCTTTATAAGATTACTTAATTCAGGTAAATTCAAAGGTTATTTAAGAAAGTCAAGTTTCGATTTATAAAGTAGAGAATTTTGTTACTATAGGATTATTTAAACTGACATCTGAAAATGTTGAGAAAAGGTGTATGACATCTAACGTTTTGGAGCATACAGCTAAAAACCAGGCCCTTGGAATAACAGACAGATGTTAAGTCAAATAAAGTGTTGAATAGAAAGTTCCTGGTTCATTTATGGAGAATTCAGTTTATATGGTCCTACTAGGACTCAGGAAAAGTATAATTTAACTGAATGAATTTTTGAAGAAAGTGGATAGACTGGAAGGAAATTATGGTGATAAACATTTTGAACAATCTGACATCGTTTTGGAAGGAAATTAGGGTGATAAACATTTTGAACAATCTGACATCTTTTTGGAAGGAAATTGTGGTGATAAACATTTTGAACAATCTGCCATCTTTTTGGCTTTGCATCAAGAGTTGGGTACTGAGAGATCAGTTCTTGGACATAGATACAACTTATCAGTTTGTTATGCATTTGCTGAAGTAGAGAACGAGGTACAGTACAAAGTTTTGCCATTCATTACATTTCATTGCATTTTTGCTTATAAAAAAGAAAAAATCCTAGTACATAGCAGCTATGGATAGTCATACAAAAATATCTAAAATAACACTATTAAACTGTAAAGTAAAGTCACACACATGTTATTGTTAATAGAAAAGTAACTGGCTTATACAGGTATGAGGATTAGTACCTAGGGACAAGTGAGGTAATTAGTCAGGGTTAACACAGGAGCATAACCAATGTGATTTAAGGTATGGTTTCAGTTTGCTTTTAAATAGGGTTATTGAGGATAGGGAGGTTAGGTCATTGGGGAGGGAGTTCCAGGTTTTACCCACTGTATTAGAGAACAAAGAGTCTCCAGCCAAATTGTTGGTTTTACCTATTTGTACCAGTAGTTTATTTGATGAGAGTAGGGTTTTGAAATTATTGTAGGGGGTGATATGGTTTGTGAGTATCGGTGCATTTGTTGGTTGATACAGGATCTTGTGGGTAACTATTAGGTGGTTCAGTAGTATTAGATATGACAACTCTAATCATCCTAGTTGATTAAGATTGTTGCAATGATAGTTTCTATAGGCTGACCCAGTTGCAAATATGGTAATATTGTTGTAGGAGATAGCCAGCTTGTTCAGATTGCTTTTACATAGTTTAGTATAAATAGGGGAGGCATATAGTAGGGTAGAGATTATGTGGGTATGGGCAATAGTGGTCCTGGCTAGAGGAGTCAGAAAGGGTTTGATCCTGTAGAGGGAACCTAATTTTTTGTTCATTGTTTTATAGTGTTGTTAATATGAGGCTCATATTCTGATTTCAGGCACTCCTACTGTGTACAAAGAGAGCATCTGGGAAACAGAAAAAAAAAAAAATTTAAGCTTGTTTCCTGCCTTTCCTGTTAAGTGGTATAGACTATTTGTAGGCTTCTGAGCCCCCAAGCCCTTCTGTGTTGGAGGGAAGCCTTCTAGCTTAGTTTTTTTTCCTTATAACTAGCCAGTTTTCTAGTTTCAGCACTCAAATCTGTTTCTTTGATCTCAGCACTTGTTCAGAAAAAAAAAAAAAAAAAAAATTTCATCTGCTTTTACTGTACTTGTGTTTCTACCTACTTTTTTACTTTTGCATCATCTTAAAAGTACTCAATTGTATTTATTACTGCTTGGTGTAACTCATTCTAAGCCTTTTGGTTTAAACACTTGGGCTTCGGACCAGTTGTTTTGCACTGAGAGGGTTTGTGGTCTGCACTGTAATGGCAGAACAGGTAGCTTACATCCTTCTAGGTTGGGAACTGCTGGTTGAGGGCTCAGTGTCTGTTATTCTAAAAGTGTATTAATTCTGGTTTAAGCACTTGGGCTTCCAGGCCAGTTATTTTACATTAAGAGGGTTTGTAGTCTGCACTCTTGTGGGAGGAGAGGCTGGACTCTGCCCTTCTGAGCTGGGAATTTCTGGTTGAAGGCTTATAGTGCATGCATATCTGAACTGCTTCTTACTGAAGTTGGTGCACCTTGTTTGCTGTGGCATAGACTGGATTCGGGCCTGCTGGATCTAGCTTTGTTTGTGTAACTTGAGCACTAATCCAGGCATTCTCTAAAGTATTCAATTGTATTTATTACTGCTTGGTAGTAACTTGATTAAAGTGTAGCTATCATTCTAAGTCTTTTGGATTAAGCACTTGGGCTTCAGACCAGTTGTTTTACATTAGGAAGGTTTGTGGCATGCACTGTGGTGGCAGGACAGGTAGCTTTCATCCTTCTAAGTTGGGAACTGCTGATTGAGAGCCCAGTGTCTGTTATTCTTAAAGTGTATTAGTTCTGGTTTAAGCACTTGGGCTTCAGGCCAGTTATTTTACATTAAGAAGGTTTGTGGTCTGCACTCTTGTGGGAGAAGAGGCTGGACTCTGCCCTTCTGAGCTGGGAATTTCTGGTTAAAGGTTTATAGTGCCTGAATATTTGAACTGTATCTTACTGAAATTGGTACACCTTGTTTGCTGTAGCATAGACTAGATCCAGGCCTGCTGAATCTAGCTTTGTTTATATGCTTGTTGTTTGTTTGCTTGTTATTTCCCTGGAACGCTAATTCCACCTAATCTGGCTTCTCAGCTTCTGTGGATCACTAGTGATATCTGCATTGCTTACTGTACTTATTTCCTTGTTTCACTTGAAAGAAAGTTACTGTTTGTCATTTTGCATTTAAGTTACCTGTAACACATTGCACTTAAGTTACCTGGCACTTGCTCACTAAAGCAATTATATAAGTCAGCACTAAAAATTAAAAGCACTACACCCTCACTCCCCACTGGCCCTGGTTTTCAATTATTAAGGAATTCCCAATATTATTCTAGCATGTCCAAAGGTCAGTTGTCAATCTCCTCTCCGGTCCAGCTGGTGAATCTGGGAATCTTGAGGCAATGTTACAACTGCCTCATGTACACAGACAACCCTCTCCTCCTCCCAACAAATTCCAACACATGTGAGAGATGCAACCATATAGCCAAACTGGAAGCTAAGCTCTCTCAACTCAGTACTGGCATAACCAGTCAGGAGGAGAAGGAAACCACACTCACTACAATTCCAGTCTCACATAGACCTACCACGACAGCAAACCAAACACATAATCACACAAAACATACTCGGAGGCTCTAAATAAAGATCTGCCGAAGCAGCAGAGACCTCCAAAGCAGACACCCAAGCAGCCGCTACCCCAAAACAAAACACGTGCAACACATATCTCACAAAGCCAGTGTGCCAAACAGTCACAGCCCTTAAGACTAAACAACACACCTGATACACTTGTAATAGGTGACTCTATCGTCAGGCACACTGGCGTCCGCTCACCATGCGGAACAAGGAGTGGGTCATGATGAGCAGCCTGTCAGGTGCTAGGATCCACCACATAACACAAGCACTCAGGTCACTCCAAGGCAAGTACAAATATGACTCAGTCATTGTCCATGCTGGTGTGAATGACCTGAGATGTACCTCCTGGACTACATGAAAAGAGACATAAAGGAGCTCTCTGAGCATGTAGCCCAGGCGGTATGACCCTAACCTTGAGTAGCATCTTACCCTCACCAAGAATGATGCCACAATATGAAGACAAGATGATCAATTTCAACAATTGGCTTAAGTACTGGTGTCATTCAAAGGGGATCCAATGCCTGTCAGCTTGGGATGATATGCTCAACAAGCCACGATGCTTCGCTAGGGACGGCTTGCACCTGTCACCCCTGGGCTTTCGGATATTGGCAAAGGCTCTTGCTACCCCCATAGTGCCTTTTTAGGCAAGGCTCAAAAGACAAACCCACCTCCATAGGTATCACAAGGGATAAGAAACCTCAATATGCACGCACTCCAAACTCTCCTTAGCATGGAGAACATTGATATCTGTGCAGTAACAGAAACCTGGTTCAGGGCTCCCGAGAGCACCCCAGCACTACCAGGTTATACCTCATACCATGCTTTTCGGCCCCAAAACTTGGACCGAACCACAAAAGGAGGGGGAGTATCGATATTCATCAAAGATACCCACACCTCCAGGTTGATGGCAAAGCACGAAGCATCAGAGACTATCCATGTGCAACTAACAGTGGGTAAAACTGCCTTCCAGTTTATAGCCTGCTATAGACCACCCTCCCAAACCCAGGAACCCCACTCAGCCTTCCTGAAAACACTGGAAAATATGAAGGTCTCTCCAAACACCATTATATTGGGCGACTTCAACTACCCAAACATAGACTGGGAGCATTACTCCAGCTGCAACACCCTAGCCCAAAGGTTCCTAGAATTTATAAACTCAAATGCTATGGAACAACTTGTTACCACTCCCATAAGGAGGGAAAACATACTGGACCTGATCATCACCAACATGGGGACTCTATGCTCCAGACCAGAAGTGTATCCCTCACTGGTAAGATCAGACCATAAACTAATCTCACTGGATATTCACATCCCGAACCCACCCCCTGCCCAGAAAACCACAGTGAAAAACTTCTCTAAAGCAAATTTCACACTCCTCAAAACTGAGGTGGAATCCTTCAAACCCCCTGGGCCTGTGGAAAATACGGCCCAGACTGCAGAATCCTTTATAAACGCATTCTATGAACACCTTCAGGAATGCATGGATCATGCGATCCCAAATAAAACCAAGACCCAATCCTCCAAAGGCAGACATCCTGTCTGGTGGACCCCAGCCATAAACAAACTATACAATAGAAGGAGGAAGCTACTAAATGACAGAGCAAAATCCCAAAAAGGGAAGGCATCACTGATCAGTATTAGCAAAAAACTACAGGCACACATAAAATTGTCTAATGCTAGCTTAGAGAGAAAAATTGCACAGGACACTAAGGATAATCACAAGGCTTTCTTTAGTTATGTTAGGAACCTGGGTGGTAATTCCCAGATATGCTCAGAATTAGTCCAAAATGACAAAAATACATCAAACCCACAGACATTGCCAACATCCTAGCTGACAGGTTCAGCGCAAACTTCTCCCCACCAAAAGGGCAAATATCTATCCCAGCAGAGTGCTGCCCCTGACATCTCAGATGCTCAGGTAAGAGCCGCCCTCTCCAAAGCAAAAACACAGCATCAATGGGACCAGATGGTGTCCCGGCTCGTCCTACATGAACTCCAAGAAGAGCTAAACCCAAACATAAAACTACTGTTCAATCTCAGCCTTACTACAGGATATGTGCCCAAAGAGTGGCATACAGCAACAGTGGTCCCTCTCCATAAAGGTGGTGCCTCAACGGATCCTGGAAACTATCGCCCCATAAGTCTGACTAGCTTGGTCTGCAAAGCTATGGAAAGGATCATCATGGACCTCATAAATAAAGATATTGGG
Organism: Protopterus annectens; assembly: GCF_019279795.1. Classification (NCBI taxonomy): domain Eukaryota; kingdom Metazoa; phylum Chordata; order Ceratodontiformes; family Protopteridae; genus Protopterus; species Protopterus annectens. The sequence continues at coordinate 523,231,629 of NC_056729.1, forward strand.
GACCTACAAACACTGGATCCTACCCAGTTCGGCTTTGTTAAGGGCAGATCCTGCCTCTTAAACCTGGTTGATTTCTTTGAAACAGTCACCAAGGCCATTGACGAGGGGAAGGTGGTCCACACAGCCTACCTGGACCTCGCAAAAGCCTTCGATACAATACCCCACTCGGGCATTATAGATAAGCTCACCAGCTTAAATATAAACCCCTATGTCACTAGATGGATTGCAAACTGGCTCAAGGACAGAACCCACATGGTTAGAATTGCTGGAGCCATGTCAGACTCCAAACCAGTTACAAGTGGTGTCCCACAAGGCTCAGTCCTGGGACCTCTCTTGTTCGGTATATATTTCTCAGAGGTACAGGCCAACATGGAAGGACTGTGGCTGACCAAGTTCGCAGATGACAGCAAACTGGGCACCATAATCAACTCTTCAGTCGACACCAGCATCCTCCAAAAGGGCCTCATAGAAACAGACAACCGGTGCCAGAGCCATGGCCTCAAGCTAAATGCCAAAAGTGTATAGTCATCCCCTTTGGCAAAAACAAAGTGCCCACAAATTACCACATAGGTGGTAATCCATTAAGTACAGAAGAAGTAATTAGGGACCTGGGGACCCAAGTTGATAGCAATCTCTCATTTGACAACCACGTGGCCAAAGTGGTTAGAAAAACATTTTATATAGCCCACCTAATCATGAAGGGATTCACATCTAGATCAGGGGCGTCATCGTGCCTCTTTACTCATCGCCCATCAGGCGCATAAATGAGTACAATGCCCTTTTGGGAAGTACCTTACCAGACACCTGCAGCAACTGGAAAGACCCCAAAAGTACCTCACCAAGAGGATCAAAGGGCTCAAACAGATGCCATATGCTGCCCGGTTAAAGAAACTCCAGCTCTACTCAGTCGCATACCGCCTGTTCAGAGGCGATCTGTGCCTGACATATAAAGCCATGTCCAACCTCGAATTAATGGACATGCTGCACCTCAGAAAATCCAAATCCCATCAAGCTATGCGCTCGAGAGACTTGAACCTCAGCACTGAAATAAATAGGACATGCTGGAGGGACAGATTCATAACCCAGAGGCTCCCTTCACTCTGGAATAAAATCCCAGTCCAGGTTAGGCAGAGTCCCTCATTGACTCTCTTCAAGAGGAATCTTGATGAGTGGATGGGAGATCGTAGGTTTACCCCGGGTATCACTTCTGTGTCACTGTTAGACAGAGGCACAGTATACTAACCTCGAAAAAGGGCATAGCAAAATAAATTTAAAATGGGTGGCGAAAGCCAAACACATTCTGGCTAGGCTTGTAAATGCCCTAGGGCAGATAGCCTAGTATGAACCTATAAACCTAAAGGAAAGGTTATTACCAATTAGTACCCCAAGTAGTTTTGTGGTAGGATCAGGAGATATGATAGTACTATTGCTAGATGTAACAGTAAAGTTAAGTGGGGAGGCCCTGTGGGTAGGAGTGAATAGTAGCAGTTTTGTTTTTTTTTGGTTTTTTTTTGAGGTTCAAGATGAGGCATGAGAAGCCATTTCTCTACTGTGTTAAACATGTTTTGGGTTAGGGACTGAAGTTCTGATGGAGAAGTGGCTGAGCATATTAATGTGGAATAATCTGCGTTTTGGATACAGGTAGCTTGAGGTATTACAGAATGTAGGTCATTTATAAAAATAGGGAATAGAAGAGGACCCAGTATGGAGCCTTGAGGGACACCAAGGGCAAATGGGAGGTTGGAAGATATGTTATTCTCCCACAGTATAGCCTGCTGCCTGTTATTTAAGTAGGATTGGAACCACTGTATAGCAAATGCATCCAGTGACAGGTTTTTAAGTATGTTTATGAGTAACTGGTGGTTAACTATGTCAAAGGCTTTCGACAGATCAATAAAGAGGACTGAGGATAGAGTGTCATTATTGTGATTTTTATCTGTGTAAAATTATGAGCAATAGAAAATGGTGACTAGGGAAGACTTTTCTGTGAAACTACCTACAGTGAAAAGGCTTATAAAATCACTTAGGCAAAGCACTCAAGTTAGTGTCAGCAAAGTTTATTGGGCACGTGTATTATATTAATTGAGTCTGAACCATGGTATGTGAAGTGGTAAGCATCTTATGAACTTTGCACAACAGACAGGAAATATACCGTAGGAAGAAGTTCAATTTTCTTTGTTAATGATTATTCTCTGCAAAAAAAATTGATCAATAGACATGTTTTTCCACAGGAATAAGATGATACTAACAAAAGAAGTTTAAGCTTAAATAAATGTAGCCAGAAGAGATTTGAGTGTTTTTTTTTCTAGAAGAAAAGACGTTCCCCTCATATGTTTGGGTTGTCAGGTTTCAAAGTTGCTGAAAGGGGGTATGATGGTGAATATTTAGATATCTTGGCAAAGACTGAAATGATGCCTATTGAAGAATTTGTCTTTTCAGAGGAAGATAATTTGTTATTTCTTTCAGACCTATCCAATTCCAGTTGCAAGATTCTGCTATAGCAGAACATATAATATATGAATAATGAATGGAACCGAATTAAAGAAATTGGATCTAAAATAAATATGTGTTATATATGTTTGGAGAGTACAGTTCTTTATTAGGCTGTATGACCATGGTTAAGTCTGAAAAATAAAGCTGTTCTATTTATATCTTTATTAATTATTATCCCCGTTATTAAATACTTGTTGAAATTGTTTTTTTACAATTAAAATAAAGTTTAGGTATAACTGTTAACAGGTTTATTGATGAATGAATTTGAAGCTGCATGAATAGATAAATATTGTTTGTTTGATGATGACGATATAATAGAAAGCTATCACTTTTTGGATAATTAGAGTGCATTTTTGCTATTTCTTTATAGAATAAAAAAAATGTTTGGATGTAGTAAACAACTTGTGCTTTTTAAATTGTTGTATGTTACAAAGAAATCAAGATATTATGTCTCCTGCAATGAAGATATTAAGGAAGGTTATCACCATTCAGATAAGGATTGGAATGCTTCATTGGTTGGGTTTCACACCTTCCTTTTCACATGGTAGTTGCCCTTAGAGGCAATAAAGAAATATTGTTGATAGCTGATTGAGTATTCTCCATGATTTATAATTAAGTGGTCTAACTGGAATGGAAATCGTCACCTAGGGCACTGAGAAGTAAAAAAAAATAGTTGGAATGAATGGCAGAAAGAGAGGTAGTTTTAATGAGACTTTTTTAATTTATAGAAGAAAAATATTTGAAATGAAATATTATTTTTGGTAAAATACCAAAATGAGCATGAGCATGCTTTTTATGAGTTGTCATGATATTTGAGGAGAAGTGGATTTTCCATATGTGCTGCTTGGTAGTGAAATGCACAAATATGTCAAGAAACTATACATGCATGCAGTTTATTTCCTTTCTTTATTTGGCAATCCTAAAAGGAAATCATTCCTAGCTAAAATGCAGAAATAAACTGATATCATTAATATATTCAATAAAATATCATTTGAGTGGCTTTCCTTGTATTTGAATTCAAATAACGGGATTGAAGAATGGTGACTGCAATTCAGTTGTGTCCATTAACAGAATATACAGTGTCTGCACAGTCAGTATACGTTTATGAGAGTAGAAGTGGTTTGCTTGTTTTTCCCTCTCATGTATTATTGCATAATGAGATGTGCATAATTGCTTATTTTTGTTCTCTGATTTATAGAAACAGTTATGCTTTTATTATTATGAAGACATATTTTTTTACTTGAGCAAGATTATTAACCAAGACAATAGGTAAGAAGTGCATACAAAAGTTTTTTGCAGGGCAGTTTTTTAAAAGATTGCATGTGTTATGTGGCTACAGCTTCTGAGGTCATATTATTGTGATGATATGCCTCTTTTAGTAGGAAGATGATTACATTTGTTAAATTGTGAAGCAAAATTATACTAATATTTGTGATGGCTATGAATGGAAGTGCCTATGAAATTTAATATTGGTAATGCCCTATAATGACCTCACTAAATAATATTTTAAATGTCTATAAACTGTGCTTTTATGCTTACTAAATATGAGCTTATTATTAACAAATCTATAGTGATTTTTTTTTTATGTGAAGAAAAGGATTCTGTGATGCAAAGTTGGCGTTAATGATAATTTTGTAATTTGAACAGGGCTCAGAGTTTATAGTTTTATTGATGCCAGTATTGTCTGGGGATAAAGATATGTATGATAGTAGCAGAAAAACAATAGTGAATGATTTTTGAGGTAACCATTTGAAATTTCAGGACCTAATAGAGTGAGTCCTGAATCACAGACAGTGAATGGCTGAAAAAAATGGACTTCCATAGTCTAAGTCCGGGATGGCCATTTATCAGAATATTTTCTTTTCTCCAAAGAATGCTGATCTTGGCATTAAATATAGAAGTTTCAGCAGGGTATGGGGGTCTTGCCTGCTTACAAAAAAGTTTAAAGGAGAAGACCAATGTTCATTATTCACTTTTGTCCTGTAGTTTCTGTTTTTTTTTTTCCCTGGTGTGTTCACGCTCAGCATTTTGAGTCTTAATAGGGAACCAATTTCTGAGCCTCCTGTACCCGTCTATTTCATGCATTTGATGATTTGACCTTTTTAAAATGTGACCGATGCTGATTTTTTTATAGAGGCAATTGGCAGTCAATTTTTTAGAAAAAGAAATTGTACTTTAGATAAGGGTCTAACTGGGCAGACAAAACAGATCTCCAACAAAGGTGTTTGCATCGATAAGAAGATACATGCAGGGTTGGCCAAAAGCTGTGATGGGAGATTTTTATGACTGATGGCAAGGTCTGTCATTGCAGATTCATTTATCTTCTTAAAGAAGTTATTATATTCAAGATATGTTCCAGATCATTAAGGCAGATATATATATATATATATATATATATATATATATATATATATATATATATATGTGTGTGTGTGTGTGTGTGTATAAATATATATATATATATGTATATATATATATATATATATATATATATATATATATATATCTGTATATATATATATATATATATATATATATATATATATATATATATATATATATATATATATATATATATATATGTGTGTGTGTGTGTGTGTCTATTTATATGGGTCTACTTCAAAAGACTGACAAACCAAAAGATTGAAAATTCAAAATACTGAACACATTTTTAATGCAGGGGGCAACTCCCCCCCCCCCCCAGCACACCCTGCTAACTAAATGCAACAACTCCAATATCACACAACAGTGGAGAAGGGGCAAATTCCATCATTCAGTATTTTCAATTTTCATTCTTTTGAGATTCAATCTTTTGTTTTTTCAGTCTTCTGAAGTAGACCCATATATAGCTATATATATATATAGATATAGATATAGATAAAGATGTGTGTGTGTGTGTGTGTGTGTGTGTGTGTGTGTGTGTGTGTGTGTGTGTGTGTGTGTTTCAGCATAAAGCATATTTGTGCTATTTTTGGTGCAAGGTAAATAATATAAAGAAACAACCAAAAAGTAAATTGAGAAGATAAATGAATCTGCAATGACAGACCTTGCCATCAGTCATAAAAACCTCCCGTCACAGCTTTTGGCCAACCCTGCATCTATCTTCTTATCGATGCAAACACCTTTGTTGGAAATCTGTTTTGACTGTGACAGCTAGGACATATCATTGTTACTTTTCAAGATAGGGGAAATGTTGTACAGGATTTTGAGAAAGAGGATTGATGCTAGATGGACTGAAGGTGTGTCATGTGCTATTGATAAAGTGAAATACACTTCCTAAATCATGTTAAGACATGATGCTTACACTTTCTAAGTTGAGTTCAGACATGATGCTTACACTTCTTAAATCATTTTCAGATATGATGCTTACACTTCTTAAGTCATGTTAAGACATGATGCTTACACTTCCTAAGTCATGTTCAGACATGATGCTTACACTTCTTAAGTCATTTTCAGACATCATGCTTACACTTCTTAAGGCATGTTAAGACATGATGCTTACACTTTCTAAGTCGTGTTCAGAAATGATGCTTACACTTCCTAAATCATGTTAAGACACAATGTTTACACTTCCTAAGTCATGTTAAGACACAATGCTTACACTTCCTAAGTCATGTTCAGACATGATGCTTACAAGTCTTAAGCCATTTTCAGACATGATGCTTACACTTCTTAAGGCATGTTAAGACATGATGCTTACACTTTCTAAGTTGTGTTCAGACATGATGCTTACACTTCCTAAATCATGTTAAGACACAATGTTTACACTTCCTAAGTCATGCTAAGCCATGATGAAAAAACAGCCACTCACCAAAACTCCTCCAATGAACCACCATAATACAATCATAAGACTGGGGAATAAGATGTAATAATTCTCATAAAAAGCACATGAAAAGTAGGATAAAATCCAGAAAATTTAATGAACTGATCACTTTTGTCTTCTAACAGAAGACTGCGTCAAAGATAAAAACTTCAACAACAAAACTTCAACAACCATAACATTTTAAATAGTGTAGACAATGAAACAGTCTATCAGTAGTTCTTTTTCAAAAAGCAGTAGTAAAAACAGCAGAAACCAGGAAATGGAGCTCCAAAGAAGGAACAAATAAAATCGTATACAACACACCAATGTGGTGCTCCTGCAGGCAGAATGGTAACTCAAAATATAAACTAAAACCAACTCAGATAAAATATAAAACAAAATATTTATTAAGGTGAGCACTTTCATGGTAAAACACCACTTCATTAGACAACCCAATAAAAGCATCATGCATTTTTATATTCAAATCAGCCAATGAAAATCACATTACAATTATTACAAAGCATAAACTCTTAAAGTGCTAAAACACGAAAATCATATGAACAACATAAAACTATTGAAAATCATAGTAAAAAAGTCAATGCTTCAGTGACCTTTCTCTTAAAAATGGTTTCAAGGAAGCCATATCATTAATACCAGGAAAGCAGTCTGCTTTAAAGAAAATAATTCATTTCTGCTCACAGACTTCTGTCCTGTTTTTAATGTTGCCTCCCCTCAAACTTTCATATATAATTTCTAACACACAAAATGTAAATTAGTTATGTGTATTATTATACTCTACATGTTTAAATAATGAACTAGTTTCTTTTTTATTTCTAATATCGGATATTTGTTCAAGCACACGATCTCTCAAACAGCGATTTGTCTTCCCAATGTAGTAGTGCGAAAAGCATAGTAAACTAAATTCTTTGTAGTACAGTCAGCATAAAAAGGAAAATCTACTGTGCATTTCTGCACAAGATGTACAAACTGGCTACCTGTATAAATGTACTTGCACACACTACGCTTCCTATAGGGGAACCTCCCATACCTATGTGAGGTAGGGGCTGATGGTATATCAGTACTTCTATAACATAGCTGTTTCCTAATAGATGCACTTTATAGATGTTCTTAAAAGAAAAACTAGGCTTATTGGAGAATATTTCACTAAGCTCTTCATTTGCATACAAAAAGTTTTCCAATTTCTCTTAATTATATCACAAAAAATACCAACGCCATTCGAGTATATCTATGGGTGTCTGTACTGGTTGCACCTTATTAGATGTCTCAGAAAAGAAGGGCTTACCCTTCTTGTCTCCCTCCCTCAAGACTAACTGCATACAGTCATCTATCTCCATGGCCTTATAGCCTCTCTCAACAAAATCTCTTTAAAGTTGATGAAAGGCACCTCAAAAAACTCAAAAAGGATGTGGTAGTGGATAAATAGTCAAAAAAGGATAGTAGTTGTTCTTCACCACCTTCCCATAAAATAAACATAGCATCCACGAATGCAGAGACTTCATCTAGCAAAAGTATAAGAATATCATCTAAAAATCTAAAGTAACGGTAGACTTTCTTAAAATAGGGGGATGTAGAAACTTATTTTAGTTCCCAGTCTGCTAGTACTAGATTTGTGTACGTGAGAGCACATCTGACTCCCATGGCTACACCTGTTACCTGATGATAATACTCTCCATCAAAGTAAACATATTGTTTTTTTAAAACCATTACCAAAAATTCTAAAATAATGTGCACATCATTAGAGAACTTAGTTACATCTTTCGTTAACATATTATGAAAGTTTTCTAATTCTTATTGGTGTGAAATAACTGAAAAAGATTAATTACATCTATTGTAATAAAATGCACTTTCTCATTAAATGGGGTGGAGTTTAACATCTGTAGTAAATGCCAAGGGTCCTGAAGAATATGTTCATGACATTTTACTACATTTTTGCTGAGGAAGTTTACATACAGACTAGGGGCTCGGTTTTAGATTTGCTAGCTGAGACAAATGGTCTAAGAGGGAAGGATTGCCAGTTCTGAAGCACTTTAGGTATTCCGAACACTGCAGGAATCACAGGTTTTTTAACTTTCACAAATTCTAAAGTGTCAACTGACATATATCCTTCCAACACAGGATCATTTAGACAAAAATCTATTTGGCATATGCCATGTTGACTTCATTTACAGAAACCTGCTCCTCCCTAACCCAATTCAAGTTCAACTTGGACAATTGGATGGGGAACAGGAAATTCATCCCTGGTTGGCAGCTATGGATATGCCACTTCCTGTCTAATGGACACAGGAAACCTGTAAATGGTCCATCTACCAGGCCCTAACTTGTAAATGCTTGCACTTATCAAGGGTATCAGAACTTGTCAGAGATTTGGGATACATGGCTAGGCTTAAAAAGGCCCTTGTGGTTGTTAGCCTAGTAATCACCTATGAATCTATGAACCTATGTGTCAGTGTCATTTAAAATGTCTAACATTTTGCTTGCGTATGCAAAAAATTCCGTTATCACAACTCCCCCTCCTTTTTCCAGTTTTATAACACAGATATTTTTATTATCTTTAACTTGATATATCAAGTCTCTTTCTTCTGATATCAGGTTGTCAATATACCTGCATTTGTGTTTCCAAAATTACTAACATTTTCACAAATTCTTTCAAAGGCTGACACTATTGGATTAGTAGGTGGCATAAAATTGCTTTTCCTTTTTAAAATAATAGCTGTATTAATTGAAAAAAATTGCCAAAGAACATGTTCATGTTAAGCTGCCTAACATACAATTTAAACTGAACTAATCATTTTTATCTAAAGAAAGTGACTATAATTAAAAACCTTAAAACCATCATTGACAACAGTGTCACATATTAAATTGTTACACTCCATACAAATGTCTGAAATTGTCTCTTTTAATTCTGTTTCTTGTTCCTTCCCTTTATTTTCTGTTTTGATTGTTTGGGGGCAGTTGTTTGTTGAATCAAAAAAGGAGGCCTCTGAAAAACATGACATATGGAAGATCTCCTTTTTTTTATAAAAAGTTAATCTTTTTCTTCTCCATCAAATGGTCCTGCAAAATGTAAAGCTGCAAGACTAGTAATCAGTCTTGTTCGTTTGTCTACCCCCCCTTCATTGAAAGTTTTGAAAATGCTATTACTAATATACTCCTTGGGTTTGGGATATCTGTGATTTTCTTCATATTCCAATTTATCCCTAAGGAGTTTCTTTTGTTTCCTTATTTTGTACTTTTTAAGTAAGTTGTCCACCCCATTAAAAATTTTAAAGTACTCTTGTTTATATGATACAAAAAAGTTGATCTGCCTCTGTATCAGTATTGAGCTGCATTATCTCAGTTTCCAAAAACTGAATTTTACATTCGTTATTTGAGATTAACAGCTTCATAGGTTCTATGCCTGTCTGGTCAAATAAATTCTGCAATTCTCTATGCGAGGGCAAGTTAACTTTAATACCAAAAATTTACTTCCATAATCTAAGTCTCCTGGGTATTTTGTTCTTAATACCCTTAGAAAGGTAGATGTTACCCAGCTGTAGATTTCTATATTTAATTAGGTTCTGTTCAAACAGTTACATTTGATTGACCACTGTACCTTTGGTGGAAGACTCTTTATTTTAATGTCTGGATTAGAGAGCCAGATTTTAAATTAAACTGCATACCTTTATTCAAGGGATTAGGATGTATTCTAAGATATTGTGTGTTACAGCAATGCTCACTGTTAATTGAGGGGTTAAGTCATGGTAATTCTTCTGCTTCTTTGACACTTCCTGATGCTGAAACATATCTTGAGATCTTCTGCAACAAAACTGTAAGATCGCCAGTCAATGAATCCATAGTAAAAGCAGACCAGAACTGAAGATGTATAACAATATATCAACTGCTGCTTTCAAAACATTGAAAAGTATCCAAAATATGGAAAATATAAAAAACTTTACAGCAGCTCAAACACTGCTGTTTTATGTCAGTTGGGCTGCAGAAATCCAACTGCAAATGCTTTCATCCTACTTAATTCACTGTAAAAATAAAATTAAGTGATGCTGAGTCAAAATAAGCCTAGCCCGGGCTTTACAAATCAGTTCTGTGGAAGTGCAGTAAAATCCTACAGTGGAATGTAAAGTTTGTTGATGTATATTGTCATAGAAACCAGTAATCACAGAGTAGTTGTGAACTCAGTGGATGAAAAAACAGCCACTTACCAAAACTCCTCCAACAAACCATCATAATGCAAGCATATAACTTAGCAATAAGATGTAATTATTCTCATAAAAAGCACATGAAGTGTAGGATAAAATCCAGAAAATGTAATTAACTGAGCATTTTCATTTTCTAATTGAAGACTTCATCAGAGATTGATACTTCAACAATCATAACATTTTAAATAGTGTAGACAATAAAACAATTAGCCTATCAGTACTTCTTTTTCAAAGTCTGCTTAATTAGCTATCCCAAATAGAATCAAACATTTAAAGATACAATAACACACACACACACACACACACACACACACACACACACACACACACACACACACACACATTCATCCAGCTTCATTCATGCTCCAACAGATAGAACACTCCAACATATACACAAACGCACACACACACACACACACACACACACACACACACACACACACACACACACACACACACACACACACACACACACACACACACGTGCTTCATGAACTTACCTGCACAGTACCTGCAGATTGAATGGGTGACTTATCTCTTTTGATGTTATTCACATTTCATCTAACAATGTCTAACAAGGTAATTTTATGCAGTAGAATGGTTCTCCAAATCACTCAGCAGTCTATATTGGGATCTGCTGGCATTTCTGGGGAAGAGTGCATGGCTAATTTGTCTAAGGCACTGTCCCTAGATTGCTACATGCTGCCAGTGGGGTGAGACTGCCCTCAGTATTGAATCTACTGCATGCAGCAAACCTCAGGGTCTGGGCAGTGTGAGAAATGGAATGGCTTACTACAGGTGGGAAAACAGCTGTGATAAGTTTTCACACTCATGGTAAACCTTTCTGTATCTCTTGGATAGTCTTTATGCCTTATCCTTCTTGGTTTGTCATTGATATTCCCACCACCATCAGTGTCTTCACTTGGGAATACAGTCTTCACATTATTTGAGTTTTAATTTTACTGTCAGACTTTCCAAATAATAATCTGAATCTATTTCCTTAATTGTTGACTGATTTAATCTTTTTGTGGTATGTAAAATTTTCAAAAGTAAGTTTTCTTCAAAAACACATTTTGAAGCATTGTTTTTTAATGCAGAGTATTACTTATAGTACAGCTCTTACAATACTGTGACATTTCTGGGAAAATCATTCCTTTGTTGACGGTGTCATGTCATTGATGTTTTTAGTGCTATCCAGGTTTTAATTTCATGGCTAGAATCACTGTCTGCAAAGATCTTTAAGCCTGGGAAAATAAAATATGCCACAGCCTCCACTTCTGTTGGCAGGTGGCATATTGGTTAAGGTGTTTACCTTTTGGATATAAGGTTAGAGTAACTGGTTGGGCTTGAAATGGCCTACAAGGTGAGTTAACCTAGTACTAACCAATGTACAACAAAAAAGAATGACATAATTTTAGTTTTTGATGCTGAGCAGCAAGCCAGCTTTTACACTGTCCACCTTAATATTCATCACCAGGCTGTTTCAGCCACCAGTGAGGTATCATCTGTATATCTGATGTTGTTAATATTAATATGGAACATTTAATTCTCATGTCTGTTTAATTTATGCAGCGTTTTGCATGCTATAGTGATCATATAAATTAAATCTGAAGGTGACAGTATACAGCTTTCTTACACTTATTTCCAATCTTCTTGATACAGTCTGTTGTTTATAGGCTCCTACGTTCAGAGATGTATACTAGGCTAACAAGTAATGGGGCTTTATAAGCCTAGCCAAGCATTAAATATTTATCCCACAAATTTATGTACCTTAAGTTATTTTAAAGGATATATCTTAGCTAGATACATTAGAGAAATAGGTGAGAGTTCTGGGGGGGTGGGGGTGGGGTTCTGTCCCAGAGAAGGGTAATTCTCTGAGACACATAACAGTCCCTTTAACATGTCTTATTTATGTGGCAAACAAAGTTTAAATCCCTAGATCGAGTAATTCTGATGCTATTCATTTTAAGGATGTGCAAAAGGCTCATCAGAGAGGGATCCAAGGATGCTTTGTATGCAAGGCATAGAATGCCTTTCAACAATCTGTATGAAATGAACTGTAGAGATAGGGCCTTGAGACAGTCTGCATAGTACATGTTGTTTATCCCAGTATTCTTTTTCTGTGAAACCTCTGTGGATGTACCAGCTGTTGCATTTCCATGGTCAGGTACATACTGAAAGGGGTATTGTACTCAATAATGGGCTTAATGAAAGCTGATTACAGTGGAACAATGACTTTCTTGCACCTCGATGCCATGCCCTTGCTTATAAGTTGAACAACATAAAATGAGTTCCTTACTTCCTTAGAAACATGTTGGTCAAAAGCCAGGTTACTATCTACATGCATACCCAAATCCCTGACTACTGGTTCTACTCTTACGGATGTGCTATCAATGAGGTAATTTCCTAGGGTAGATAACTTCCCAAAAAGGTACTACCATACATTTCTTGGCACTGAGTTTTAAGCTGGAACTTTGGCACCAGTCATTTTTATATGCTAGTCCTTTCTGTAGAAACAGATCAGTTGGCATAATTGTTAATGTCTTTGCCTCCCATGCACAAGGTACAAGATTCGATCCTGACCTCTGACTAATGCTGTTTGGAGTTTGCATATTCTCCTTGTGTCTCTGATGGGTTCTTTCCACCTCCAAAAAACATGCAGAAGTTTTCCATCTCAAAACTCACCAATAAATGAAGCTGTGGGCAGCAGCACAGACTCTACATGGTGTCCTATAGGTGAAAGAGTTGTACAAACCAACCGCTTTGGGCATCTAATGTGTGCGCAGTATCCTCAAGATAGGAGAACATGCATCACAGACTGCAGCACCCATGGGTCAATAAGCTACTGGCTGGCCAGTGTCTAGTTGCCCAGCCTGGGTTATCTGGGATAGCTCTGTTGAGTGAAAGAGCTGTGCATAAAACCAATCAGCCTGCCAGACATGTACGGAGAATTGCTACACTTAATGTAGGTTCACTGACAGGATGCAGCTTGGAAGTGGATGACATGATGATACGGAGGAGGCTGGACATTCTATGCATCGAAGAGATAAGATGGAAGGGCAGTGTGCCACTTGGCTTGTGATCCAGAGTCTACTACTCAGGAGGGGGACAGGCTAGAAATGGTGTGGGAATTGTGATAAGAGAGAAGCTTCAGAAGCCAGTGAGGAATATCATCAGAATTAATGACAGACTCCAGTGTAATGATAGGGCAGTATTCATAATCTCAGCCTATGCCCCACAACAAGGTTGTGATAGTGAAGAAAAGAGTGCATTCAGACAGCAGTTGCATGACCTACTAGGTAAAGCAGGACAACATGAATTGATGTTGATATGGATGACATGAATGCACATATTGAGACAGACAAGATAGGATATGAGGGCTGCCTGGGTTCACATAGGTGGGGCAACAGGAATAAAGAAGAAGAAGCCATTCTAGACTTCTGTCTGGCAAATGACTTGATGGTAGCCAACACATGGTTCAGAAAGAGAGACAGTCACAAGATCATATACAAGAGTAGCCAACATGCAACTCAGGTAGACTTTCTCCTAGTAAGGAAAAGGCGCTTGGGTCAAATCCATGATTGCAAAGTCATCCCCAGTAAAACAGTCAGCCCAGAGCATAAACCACTGGTTGCCACAATTAGCTGCAAGCAGTGGTCAAAGAAGGCTCTAAGGTCAACACAGACCAGGCTGAGGACTTGGAAGTTGACTGGAGAGAAAGTACAAGAGTTCAAGGAATTACTCATGGTTCTAGCACCCCAAGAAGAGGAGGAAATAGGTGGAGTTGATAAGAATGGTAGCACCTCAAAACAGCATGTGTTAGGACTACAGAACAGATATGTGGCTGAGCCAGGTATGGAAATAAGGTACATAAGGAAAGCTGGTGGCAGAATGTTGTAGTCCAGGAAGAGATCGAAGGAAAAAAGGATTGCAGGAAAAATGGGAGACAGAAAAGACTGATCAGGCTAGGAAGGAATACTGGTTGGCTAAGAAAGAAGCTAAGAAAGGAGATGCAGTAACAAAGAACATTGGAGGCACTGTACCAGCATCCATAAAGTGACTCAGTAGGTTTGACAAAGAAACTATTTTGGGTTGCAAGGCAAAGGCAAAAAGATAAAGGAGATAGTCAGACACCCTTCATAAGGGATGCCAGCAACAACCTACTCCCCAGTCCACAGGACATCAAAGGCACATGGAAGGAATATTCCCAGCAGCTTCTGAATGAAGAAAACCTCACAGAAGCTGTACTGCCCCAGAAACAGACTATGATGAGAGAAGAAGAGGAGCCAACCCTAGAAGAAGTAAGAACAGCACTAAAGAAAATGAAAGGAAAGCAGCAGGCTCAGATGAGGTCACAGCAGAGATGATAACGATGCTGGGTGAGATAGGGCAGAAATGGCTCCTGAAGGTACTCAGAGCATTGTGGAGAGAAAGGCATATCCCAGATGACAAAGGGGACATCCACAACTGTGGGCAGTACAGAGGCATCAAACTCCTATCACATTGCATGAATGTTCTGCAGAGGGTGATTGATAAACAGATACACAGAGTAGTAGAATGTAAGATGGGAGAAGCAGTTCGAATTCAGATGAGGATGCAGCACAACCGACCTCATGTTTGCAGTGAGACAGATAGTGGAGAAGAAGCTACAGCTGTGGAAAGAGTCCAACTGGGCATTCCTAGATTTGGATAAAGCATATGAAAATGTCCCAAGAAAGCTGATCTGGGCAGTACTGCGGTGGTTCGAAGTCCCAGAAATAATGGTAGAATCAGTGCAGGGTATGTACAAGGACCCAATGACTCAAGTACAAACAGTGCTCGGCCTCACACAGGGGTTCCCAGTGGGAGTGGGTGTACACCAGGATTCAGCTCTGAACCCACTGGTGTTCATACTTGTGATTGATTACATTTGCAAACTGGTTGGACGGGACAGATCAACAAAGTTGCTGTATGCAGACAATGTGCCATTACAGGCAGACTGTGAGCAAGAACTTCAGAAAAGGATATGGGAATGGAATGCAAAACTGAAGGCACATGGGATGAAACTAAGCACAGATAAGATGGTGATAATGGCAGCATATTAGGGAAATCAGAAGAAGCTGAGATTTGAGATAGAAGGGAAGATAGCAGAACAGGTAAATAGCTTCAAGTATCTGGGAGGGGTGATGGAGAAGAAAGGAAGTCTGAATGAAGAGTTCAAAGCTAGAATCAGAGGGGCTGCAGCCAACTGGCATATAGTATCAGATGTTGTGTATGACAGAAGAATGCCAAAAAAGCTGAAAAGTAAGGTGTACAAGACAGTGACGCGACCAGTACTACTGTATGGTACAAAAACCTGGGCAGTAAATGCAGAACAGATGAAGAAACTGGAGGTGATGGGAATGAAGTGCATGAGAAGGATGGTAGGATGCACACTGTGGGGCAGACAAAGAAATGAGGACATGAGAGCAGAAGCTAAAGTAGCTGCAATTGCAGAAAAGATCAAAGAGAAAAGATTACAGTGGTTTGGACACAGGCGTAGAAAAGCAGAAGACAATTTGGTGAAGAAGAAGATTTGAGCCAGACAGGAAGATGGTAAGAGGAAACAAGGACATCCAGCAAAGAGGTGGATGGATTGTGTGAAAGAAGATCTGCGACAGTCAGGCATGAATGTTGAAGAAGGCAGGAATGTGGCACTGAATCGAGAGAGATGGCGACAGTTATCACAATACCCTGACCCCATGTAGTAAATGGGAAAAAGGGGGCTGATTATGATGATGAACCCTTTCTGTAGAATATTAATATCCCAGGGAGAGTCTATGACTGCCCCTAGTTTGCAATCACCTGCAAACTTGGTCAACCAGAGGCCCTTGACACTGGCCTTGGCTTTTAATAAGTAGATGCCAAAAAAGGAGAGGACCCATTACATTGCTCAGAGGAACTCCACTAGTGATTGACTTCTTTGTGGAGGTGGTTACCCTGCCCTAACTACCTGTAACTTATCTGAGGGCCAGCTGGCTATCCAGTGTTTAATATAGGGTTTTATGCTAATATCCATGAGTTTGTTTAAAATACCCAAGTGCAGTATAGTATCAAATGCCTTAGTCAGGTAAATGTAGGCCATATGCACCATTTTGCCCTTATCCATTGCCTTGGTGACCTTATCAAAGAAGCCCATCAGGTTGAATAGGCGTGATCTGCCCTTGATGAAACCAAATTGGGTTGGATCTAGTGTTGAAGGTTTTCTATGTCCTTATTAATAATTTCCATGATATTTTTTCCATGGTTTTGCATATGAGACTAAGACTTATGGGTCTGTAGTAACTGAGGTCAATTGATGGACAGCACTTGTGCAGAGGAATGACTACTGCAGTTTTCTATTCACTTGGCACAAAGCCTGTCTGGTGGCTATACTTAAACATTGACTCCAGTGGTCCCAGCAGGTCATGTTTCAGGCTATTTTGGAGGCATTCTAAGATGTTATTTGAGACCATAGATGCAGTATTTTTGGCCTTAGAAAGTACATCTAGGACCTGCTTCCTAGTGATAGTTTGGGTGGGGGGGCTGTGTAATGGTATTTCAAAGAGGGATGGCTGGGGGAGAGAAGGGGTAAAATTGGAGCTGAATTTGTCAGCGAGTAAATGTACCATAGCTCTTGGCTCTGTGTAGGAGTGGCTATTCACAATTAGTTCTGTCAACTGCTGTATGCTGCATTTGAGGTAATAGATAAAGAAAGCATTGTGATTGTCCTTTGCCTGGAAGGCTATCTTTTCCTCAAATGTGGCTTTAGTAGACTTAATTTACCTTAACTGTTTGTTTGGATTGGTATGAGTAATTTATCATGCTGCGCATAACACTTCCTAATCTTGGTTATGACTTTTTTCTTTTGTTGTACAACCTGTTAATGTTTGGATTCCACCAGGGAGGCTTGTTTTTTGAGTTAGTTGTGGGCTTATTTTTGGTAGGTACAGCTGTATCTTTGCATTTATTGACATGCTTGTACAAGGTTTCTGTGAACAATTCTGCATAGGTAGCTGTGTTCTTAGGATTTGGGGGGGGGGGGTGCTTCAGATTTTGAGAGTTTATCACGTAGTAGCAAGAAGTTTGCCTTGCAATAGTTCTTAAAATGTCACAGAGTTAGCAAGGGTCACAGAACTGATTTTTATTATGAAGGAGGCAGCTTTGTGGTCTGACCTTACTAGAGAGGGCATTCTCCTATATTTGTGAGTAACAGGTCTGGTATTTTTGTACCCCTAGTGGGTATATGGACTATGTGATCCAAGGTGTATCTGTTTACCTAAAATCTCTGGGCCTATATTTTTACGGTTAGGTAAGTATACCAGTTTGTAGTGGGGTAGTTGAAGTCACCCATGAATATATTGGGTTGAATGGTGACAGCCTTCAGTAAGTGCAAGTATGAGTTGTGGGTTTCTTGGGTCATATCAATGCAAGGATATGATATGGGACTTTACCTACAGAAAATGGACGTGGAGAAGCTCAAGCTTGTCATCTTGTTTGACTAGTCTTGATGAGAGTTGGTTGTTAGGCTGAGATTTTTATATTGCAGTAACTGTTGCTTTTTATTCTACATACAGATTTCTCAGGAAATAAATTAGGTGACCCAGTAGCCTCATTTAAAACAAAATAACACTCAAACCAAGTAAAACCAAAAGTCCACGAGAGGCTAATGACACGCCAGTGAAAACAGCAAAAAACAGAAAATAGCGTATACAGATTTATTATCCGCTTTCGTACCAAACTTCATCAGAATGAGTACACATATTAAAAATTCTAATTAAATACTACAATGCAACCATGTGATTAATCAAACAATTAAATAATCAATTAAATATTTAAACTAACAAAACCTAATAAAAAATATATATGTGTGTACACAAATATATATAACATTTTTTAAAAAACATATTTAAACTAAAACTTTTACAATTTGTGACTAAAAATGAGAATAAACTAAATTCCCTTCTTTATTAATATTTAATTTGCGTTGTTTTAAAAAACACTTAATATTAATGGTCTCAGCAGCCCCAGCTTTTGCAAATTTGGTTATGGCCTGGTGGGAGAAACAATTTCTTCCCACCTTGACCGACAAATACAATATTCAGTTTTTTTGTCGATTTATGGATGATTTATTTTTTATAATTGATGGTGACAATAGTACTGTTAATGATTTTTACACTGATATTAATTTATTTTCGGATTATTTAAAATTTACTAAGGGCACAATGGGGTTGAATGTTAATTTTTTGGACATTACACTTAAATGGGACTTTGAAGAAAGCAGACTTCATAGTCGCATTTATCGTAAAAGGACATTTAATAATGGTTATTTACATTATAAGAGCGGGCATCCTAAGTATATAACCAACAATATCCCCAGGGGGCAATTTATTCGGACAGCGCATGACCTCTAAGGATGACTTGCACCAGGTTTATTTCCTTCTTATTTATCAAGAGGGGATATGATCCATCTATTTTGGATGGTGCCAAGGCTGACATTTGGTCTAAAAGGGAGTCTATTTATTTTCCATTGTTAAATTTTCAAAGTGATGAATTAGAGCCCCCTTGTAGAAATATAGTGGATAACAAAATGAACGCTAATTTAATTTGTTCACTTGAGATGAGCTCTGATTGTCAGGGCATTCAAAATATTATTAGGAAGAATTGGGGCATCATTAAAGGCAATAAGGACATTTTTTATGCTGTAGGAGAAAGGCCCATTTTTGTTCAAAAGAATGGTCTAAATATAAAACGGATTTTGGAAATTAATCAGAATAAGGTTTCTAGACCGGGGTCTAATAAAAGGGGTATGTTTATTTGCAATCAGTGCAATATTTGTCGTTATATTTCTACGGGTCCCTATATTTCAGTCAGTACATATAACAGGACTCTGGAGGTACCAGGTTACGTAAATTGTAACACTAGTGGAGTCATTTATATTGCTTTATGTTCTACTTGTACCGCATTTTATATAGGGATGACCACCAGGGAGTTTAAAATAAGAATTAGGGAACATTTATATGCCATCAAATCTAAAGATGAAAAGAATGCTTTATTTAAGCACTCATTAAATTGTTTATCCTTTAGTAAATTCCTTTTTTCTATACTTGAAGTAGGTCAGAAGGATATGAGAGATGGCGATTTCAAAAATTATCTTCTGCAAAGGGAAGCATACTGGCAAATAAAATTAAAATCTGATATAAGCCCAGGTCTCAATGAGACCATTAATATTAAGTGTTTTTTTAAAACAACGCAAATTAAATATTAATAAAGAAGGGAATTTAGTTTATTCTCATTTTTAGTTACAAATTGTAAAAGTTTTAGTTTAAATATGTTTTTTAAAAAATATTATATATATTTGTGTATACACATATATATTTTTTATTAGGTTTTGTTAGTTTAAATATTTAATTGATTATTTAATTGTTTGATTAATCACATGGTTGCATTGTAGTATTTAAGTAGAATTTTTAATATGTGTACTCATTCTGATGAAGTTTGGTACGAAAGCGGATAATAAATCTGTATACGCTATTTTCTGTTTTTTGCTGTTTTCACTGGCGTGTCAGTAGCCTCATTTCTCTAAGAATGTGTAAATATTTTTTGGTACATATAATGGCATTAGAATAGTCAATAAAGCAAAAGTAAATATTTTCTGAAACCCTCTTACATTCTTTATTATCTCTGTCACTTCTGATACCAGCTTGCACATCTGGCAGTCCTCGGTTCATATATTGTTGGTGTCTAGCTTTTAGGATCTCGAGCATTACCTTGCTGTCATATGAAATAAGTGTAATTATGTGATCATTTGAGCAATCTTTAATATTTCCTTTTTTGGGACTGGAATATAAATTAACCTTTTATACTCCAATGGCCACTGTTGTATGAACAGATGTGCTGGCTATTTGAAATAACACTATAACAGCATTGTTTAGCAGGATATTCAAAAATACAGCTGCAGTCCCATGGTTCCCCTTCAGCCTTGTTATTAACAAGCATTCTAGGAGTCATTTAACTCCAATTTTCTGCATGACTGGGTATAGATCAGATAACATTATTACATGTATCACTGATTATAGGTTCCTTCTTATATAGCTGTACTATATATTCCTGACATCAGTTTGGCATTAATTGTTTATTTCCAGTAATGGCTAAATTGTATGATGTTTAATGATAAAGTATCTGTGTCCTCGATGGGTATATGTGATGAAGTATTTGTCTTCACTTTAAAGGACCTTTGTGTATTGATTTATAATATTTATTGGTAGTTGACCAGTATTAAATAATTTATGTTATAATGTAAAGGCATTCAGTGTTTATTCCTGTCTTTACTAAACTCATACTTTTGCAATGCCTTTGACATTTGCATTAAAAGAAGTAACCAGCAAATATGATGCTGAACTGTTTTTTATATGATTTATATGCCAAACTTCCTTTCATTTTTATCTGTCCTGATTGGTTATATGTGATTCTAGACTGTCAGAGTTATCAGATGACTTTCTTTATCTTTATAATGGGTACAACCCCCCCCATAAATTAAGACAGGTTATTAAGTTTGATTCATTTCATTTTCTTATTCCTTATCATGTTCCTCTGTGGACACTCCTCACTGCATATAAGATGGTTTATGGACAGTAATGCACATGGTGAGTGTGGCAGAAGGCTATATGAACAATGTGCCTGTTTGTCACCCAGTATGCTTCTTTACCTTCCCACTATTCTTTACTAAATCGCACTGCAACTATATACATTATGTGACTACGTATGGCTTATGGGTTCCATATTATCACATGTTCCTTTGAAAATGCTGTATGTAAATGTGCATAACAGAGTGATTATTCTTTGAACCATGTGTAATTGCTCTTTGAGTATATATTTTTTCAGTATCACATTGCACACAATGTTCATTATCGTCTTATTATCTAAATGTAACTTTATCCTTTTTGTAAAATTTCTGATATGCCTGACACGTGACACATGCCCTGAATGAAAAGGGTCTTTGGAGCACGTCAGTTACAAATTTAGCAAAGGTGATTAAATAAATAAATAAATAAAGTGCAAGACTGTAGCTCGGTTCTGTGTGAGCTAATGAGGGTAGCAAAGGCACCGAAGGTATAGATACCTGCTAATCACATCTGTAGCACTCCGAGAGAATGCTTCCTAAACTCTTATGTAAGCAAACATACTAGAAGAAGAAGCATCCCTCTCAACCTTTTAGCACAAGAAAGCTGGACAAAGCCAGAAGTAATGGGGGACAAAAATACGGACAAATTTTATTAAATATTGCTCCCGTAAACTTAGAAAGTTGCTAGAATAACAGGTTTTGCATCAGTATGTATTTTCTGAAACTCAAATATTTGTCCTTATTTAATGACTTAAAACCTCAATGATTTGCCCAAAAAGACAAACTTTATGAGGAACAGATCAGAAATATGAGGCAAAAATCTGGACAGTTGAGAGGAATGAGAAGTCTTAGCAATGCGGTCTCTATTACACTCCCTTTCCTGTCCTACAATATGTTTCTTACATTTGTGCACAGAACTAGATCTGGCTAGCTATTTCACTTTGATTGGGCATTTAAGGTTTTGAGCCTCAAGTGTGGACATCAGTTGGTTGCCACACTAGCATACTGTGCCACTTGTGACTCATCCTACCTACTAGTAGGAAAACTTAAGAAGTTTCATGGTATTCCAATAACAGAAACCACAAAACCACTGGGACACAAAGATGGTACTCATCTCCACTGTGTTCCACTGTTTTGTTTTTATTTCCTATCCCCTGGGATAGTATATTTGTCTCTCCTGGTCAACTGCAATACTCTGGCAAACCCCGTAGGCACCCTCTATAAATGTTGCTGTTCCAAATTTCTGTGCATATTCACCTCATAACAAAACAAATAAGGTCCTAATACATTGCAATGTTTCACATCAATTCCCAAAACTAGATAAAAATATTTAATGCAAATACCCTCACAGAGGTAATCAGAAAGGACACACACATATGCCTAAACATGGCTAATAATTTTGCCGGATATGTACTGAATAGAAACTATTATTATCTGGCATCAGTCAATAGAAAGTATAGCCTTATTTCTATCAGCTCACAATATATACTTGCCCATGTTTACCACCCATTTGTTACAAAGCAGCAATAAAGATGAATGGAGAAACACACTTATCTGAATGTACTTGGAATGTTTTACACGTCCATCTTTAAAATTCCTGTCCAACAGAACTATAGAGACTAACATGGAAGGCACATCTATAGGCACAAAGTTTGCTCCAATTACTATTATAGCTGTTAAGCAAACAATTAATATAAAACATTGAACCACAGTCCATAAAGTCAGTGCAGAAAAGAAAAACAAAATCTAAATTTCAGACTTGACTTGGTTCATTCAACTTATATACCTTGACCGCATAAGGAACATAATGACCTAAGCCATGCATTATAAACTATGATGAATTTCATGTAGCAGGATGCAATATATACTGAACGTATCAAAGAGGAGGAAGAATAGTTTGAGAGGCTGCTCATGCCAGCAACTGCTAATTTTAAGAAGAAATTAATATATGACAGTAAAAGATATGACAGTTCAGGAAAGGAAAAGAAAAGCTATTTCCTTATCATTATACTTAGTGATGCAAATGCATGAAAGTTACATCAGAGCAGGAAAATATGGGCAGTTTTCCCTTCCAGTCATATTGGGAAACCTTGTAATAAATAACAAAATAGCAAATCAAGAAGACATGTCTGCGTATTCCTTTGCATTCACCACAATGGATCAGTGGTCCCCAAAATGAGTGGCAATAGAGTTTTATGGTGTCAAGTTGCTAGCTGGCACCCAACCTTCCTCAGAAGGCACACACTCACACCTAGGGCCAATCTAGAGTATCCAATCCACGTACACCATGTCTTGGGAATGTGGGAGGAAACCAGAGGACCCGGAGGAAACCCGCACAAACACAAGTAGGACATGCAGACTCTGCACAGGAGGCACCCCAGGAAAGAACTGAACTGAAGAACCTCTTGTTTAAAGTGACAGTGCTAACCACTGTATCACTGTGCCACTCTCTGCATAGCATGTGCAATACACTAACTCTGCAGGTTATGTGTAATATACCACCATATACATACACAAGAAGATTAAACAGCAAGTATTTTTAACTGAGTTTTAACAATAACTGTGGGAAATAAATAAATAAATGCATTTCTATAATGCTAGAAAATCATTTAAGTGATTATCTTTCAATATTTATGTGTTGAAAATATACCTTATTACCCATAAAGACGTTAGTCAAAAGAGCAAGAAACTCAAAGAATCTACAACTGCAAGCCAATTAAGCACAGGATAGAGTCCAACTTTTTCCATCAACAAATACTATTACAGAGAAAACAGTTTATTACAAATTATGAATTCATGTACCCAAGCAGAGACATTTAATTGAATATCAAATTGTAGCAATGAATCAATACCTTTGTTCAAACCTAATGGCAGTGAATGATTCTTCCTGGACTGACTACAAAAAGAAGGAAGATGAGTGTCACTGCAACCATTATTTATGTGTTAAAACAATTTTCAGCAGCAGATTAGGAAGACTGCATAAGAAAATGCAGAATACTAAGGAAAAAAATGTCCCAAACATGAATCCAAAAGGTTAAATCCACTGAAAGAAATTACAATATATTATAATAAAAAAAATATAAAACGATAAGCATGTTTAATAGCATATTATACTTATGTATCTTAAACAGTGAAAATTATCCATAGGGCATACTCCTGTGTTCCCACAGATATAGCGGTCTGCTCCATTACAACCCTCTGTTTTTTGGGGGGATGGTTTTTGTGTGTGTGTGTGTGTGTGTGTGTGTGTGTGTGTGTGTGTGTGTGTTTATATATATATATATATATATATATATATATATATATATATATATATATAGGTTCATAGGTGGGTACTAGGCTATGTGCCCATAGGCATTTATAAGCCTAGCCCGAATGTGTTGGCTTTCGCCGCCCCCTTAGATTAGTTCCCTGTGCCTCTGTCCAGCAGAGCTACTGAAGTGATCCCCGAGGTAAACTTTCTGTTTCCCATCCACTCGACAAGGTTTCTTTTGAAAAGTGTTAGCAAGGAGCTCTGCCTAATGTAGATTGGGATCTTGTTCCAAAGCATGGGAAGTCTCTGGGACAGGAATCTATCCCTCCAGCACATCCTAGTTATTGTTGTGGTGAGGTTTAGATCCCTAGAGTGTGTGGCTCAAGGGGATAAGGTTTTCTTTAGGTGGAGCATGTCCATCAATTCTGGGTTGGACATGGCCTTGTAAGTCAGGCAGAAATCACCATTGAGTAGGTGGTATGCAACTGAGTACAACTGGAGTTTCTTCAGTTGAGCTGCATAGGGCATCTGTTTGAGGCCATTGTTCCTCTTGGTGAGGTACTTCTGTGTTCTTTCCAGCTGTTGCAGGTGTCTTGTAAAGTACATCCCAGATGGGGAGTTGTACTCTAAGATGTGTCTGGTGAGTGATGAGCAAAGGGGCACAATGACCTCTTTTGATCTGGATGCAAACCCTTTTGTGATTAGGTGGGCCACGTAGAGGGATTTTCTAACTACTTTGGCAATGTGATTATCAAAGGTGAGATTACTATCTACTTGGGTCCCCAGATCCCTTATTACGTCTTCCGTATTTAGGGGACAACCACCTATGTGGTATTTTGTGGGTACTTTGTTTTTTCCAAAGGGGATGACCAGCGAGGGGTTGACCTCTGGCCTGGAACACCGGTCGCCCATGCTGGTGATGACCAGGTCCAATATGTTGTCACTTCTGGTGGAAGTGTTGACCAGTTGAACCAGGGTGTTTGAGTTTATAAATTCTAGGAAAAGTTGGGCAAGGGAGTTAGTACTTGAGTAGTTCTCCCAGTTAATGTTTGGGTAATTGAAATCACCCAATATTAGGGTGTTTGGTAGGACCTTTTTGTTTCTCAGTGTTTCCAGAAATGCGGAATGAGGGTCCTGGGACAGGGTGATCTGTAGCAAGCTACAATTTGAATTGTAGTTTTGCTCATTGTTATTTGCACGTGGATGATCTCTGAACCATCGTGCTGTGCCACTAACCTGGAGGTGTGTGTATCCTTGATGAATATGGATATGCCCCCACCCTTTGTATTTAGGTTTGGGTTCTGTGGCTGAAATGTATGGTATGAGTTGTAGCCTTGTAGTGCTGGGGTGCTCTCTGAAGCCTTAAACCAGGTTTCTGTTACTGCACATATATCAATTTTCTCCATACTGAGGAGTGCCTCGAGTGCATGAATTTTAAGGTTTAGACTTCTGGTATTGAGCAGCATTACCCTCAGTGTTTTTTTACTTGTGCTATTTATGGCGGTGGGTTTGTCTTTTGAGCCTTGCCTAAAAAAGGCACTATGGGGGTGGCAAGAGCCTTGGCAAGTATTTGAATGCCTAAGGGTGACAGGTGCAAGCCATCTCTAGCGAAGCAGCGTGGCTTGTTGAGCATGTCATCCCAGGCAGACACTGGATCTCCTTTGAGTGACACCAGAAACTTAGCCAATTGTTGAAATTGAGAATATTTTCTTTATACCGTGGTATCATTCTTGGTGAGGGCAGGATGCTACTCAGGGTCAGGGTCATACCGACCTGGGCTATGTGATCAGAGCGCTCTTCCATGTCGCTTTTCATGTAGTCCAGGGAGGTATGGCTCAGGTCATTCACACCAACATGGACAATGACAGAGTCATATTTGTACTTGTTCTGGAGGGACCTGAGTACTTGTGTTATGTGGCAGATCCTGGCACCCGACAGGTAGCTAACAGAAACCTTCTCTTTATTCAGCCTAGTGAGTGGGACGTCAGTGTGCCTGACTATAGAGTCACATATCACTAGTATGTTGGGTATGTTATTTTGCCTTAAGGGCTGTGATTGCATGGCACACTGGTTTTGTGAAGTATGTGTTTCATGGTTTGTGTTGAGGGGTGGAGGTTGCTTGGATGTTTGCTTTGGAGATTTTTATTTAGAGCCTCCGAGTATGTTTCCATGTATTTATGTGTGTTTTTTGCCGGTGCTGGTTTAATGGATCTATGTAAGACTGGTGGTATGATGCAAGTATTTCCCTTCTCCTCTTGACTGTCTGATCCAGTCTTGGGTTGAGAGAGCTTAGCCTCTAGTTTGGCTGTATAACTGCATCTCTCGCATGTATTAGTGTTTGGTGGTAGGAGGAGGGGGTTGTCTGTGTACATGAAGCAGTTGTAACATTGCCTCAAAATGCCCAGATTCACCAGTTGGACTGGAGAGTACACTTGAAACTGCCCTTTGGACATGCCTGGATAGGTACAGTGAACTGTTTTACTGGATGGCTGGTAAGGTCGAATAGTGAGCCTTGTCCTACTGTACAGTACAGGAAGATCTAGTGCTAGGGTTTATAAGTACTTGCTATAAGTTTTGAGCAAGTGCTGGGCTGAGAAATGAATGGCTTGAGTGCTTAAGTTGAAAGTTTGTCTAGTTCCAAGGGAAAAATTGAAGAGGAGACTTTGTGGAGCCAGGAATAGTTTTACTTTAGCTGACTGGTGCTGCCCGGTGTGCAAAAACGGGCAAATATGGTATTTATAGCAGGGAAATGAAAGAGATAGAAATTAGCCCAAAATGGCCAATAAACTACTAATTTCTGGGCTGAAACCACTCCTCCAGGGACAGATGGGCTGCTCAAAGCTCCCCTCTCTCACAGGTGAACAGAGAAACTTCCTTCTATCCAAGTAAGGTATGGGCAAACACAGAGATTTGTAACATAGCCCTGAATTCAGCACTAACTTGAAAAGTTGACTATACTAGCTTAGAAAGGCGGGAAACAAGTATATATATATATATATATATATATATATATATATATATATATATATATATATATATATATATATTTCCATGGGTCTACTACACATGATCGAAACTTCATTTGGATGAGATTCATTTGACTGAGACCATAACATCGAAAATTCAAAATACTGAAAACTCACTTGACTGAAACTCATAAGACTGAAACCTTAACAATGATAAATTTCAGCACAGTAGTGGCAGCGTGTAGACTACTGTAAGGTAAGTAAAAGGTATATGCCCTTTTCCCCACTGTAGTGCGATCATGGAATTAGTATATATAGTTAGTGGTGGTGTGGGGGGCACAGCCACCCCCACATTCATGGATGTGGGGGGGTGTAGCCCCCCACCTAGTTTGGTTTTATATTGTCCAGTTTCTGTTAAGAGGGTATGTAAGTAGTTTATAAGTTATGGAAAGGGTTAGTCATTGATGTTGTATGTGTGCATGTCTATAGTTTACAATTAAGTATGCTGTAATTTAGCATTGTTAAGTTTTCATTCAGTCTTATGAGTTTCAGTCAAGTGAGTTTTCAGTATTTTGAATTTTCGATGTTATGGTCTGTCTCACTCAAATGAATTCCAGTCAAATTAATATATATATGTACATTTATATATGGGTTCATAGCTATGATCTAGGCTAATGGTCACAAAAACCTTTTTAAGCCTAGCCATGCATCCCAAATCTCTGACAAGTTCTGGTACTCTTGAAAAGTGTAAGCATTATATTAATACCCTATGGTTGCATTACTTTCGGCATCTCATGGTTTTCTCATGTCTCAGGGTTACATATAATGTGTCCCTTTTTCGTACTTCTCCTGACTGAGCTTTCTTCCCACTCTTTGCACCATAAGTGAGGCATGTACAGTGTTATCCTTCTGAGACCCATGTATTTTTATTGTTTGATATTCTCATATACCACACCAAACTGAAGACCACACATATGTAGCAAGATGCAGCAATCCCCATATACCATACAGAATAGATAAGTATAATTTGTTTCTTGCTATCCTTCCTGCCTGATTTCCAAAAATAATATCCTCTGCTATGTCTTAAATCTTTCAGAGGCACTGCTGATCAAAACAAAGGGATACATAATGATCTAGTTTAACAACACTGAAAAATCATATTATTAATCTCAATATTGCTATCTGCCAAAGAGTTAAACTTTAGGATATCCTTGAGCAGCTGATCCTTCACCCCAAAGTGTATCTTCTCGAAGATTCTATTAATAGCATTTTCCAACCTCAAGCCCAAATAACTGGAGTAAGTTATCCCTTGTAATCATCCACAGAGTCCCCTGTCCCACATCTAGTCTGAATCTGAATATAGCTGTCTTTGTTTTATATCACATTAACCTTCAGCAAATACCAAATGCCCTGAATAAATCTAAGACAGGCTACATGATGTTATCATTCTTTTTCCATATTAAATACAATGAACTGCAAAAAGGTTAAAGGAAACCCTTCATTTCTACTCCTTAGAGGTAACCATATTGCCTCTATTTTTCACCAAGACTAGAATAAAGTTGGTACACACAACACTTTCAAAAAGACATGCTTTGTGTTGGAGAGACAATGCATAGTGGTTGTTAGTGATGACCTATCTGCCATTTACATATGAAAATCAATTACATTTCCATGGGATTGAGCCCAACAGTGACCTGAAGTTGCACCTCCTGCATCTTCATTCTACAAATATATTTGCAGTAATTAAGACGTATGCATGAGAGAACTACCTATTGGTGCAGTGAAAAGACCTGTACATAAAAATTAATTAAGACACAGTGACCTTGGTATATATTTTAAGTTCAGAAAAAAAAAGTTTGTGTGTTTTCAAAACAGTTTCTTATCACACTATAACTTTTCACCCTTTTGTGGGAAGGGGTGTATAGCTGTAGTCGGATAACTGAGTGTGACATTCCTGAAAACAGGTAAGCTGGATCATACTCTAAGACTAAATATAATTAAATGTCAGCAAATGTTTTTATGTAAAATGCAGGATTTTGCATTTCTTTTTCAGCTGATGTGATTTTCTTACATTTAATGTGCTGTATGAAGGCACCCGATACTGCAGTTAAAGGATCATGATTAAGCAATGGTGGAACAAAACTACTGTGTATGGTGTACCTTTCAAGCACTATTGCCTTGAATAGGACAAGGTAGGAGTCTTAATGCCTTATAGGCACTCAGCTACAGATCAAATTTTACCCCTCACTGCCATTACTTTCCATGTCACTCATATGTGGTTCTGACTTCTGGTGCATATTGCTTTTTAGTTAAATGTCTTTGCATGCTCTGAATGTAAATAGCAGTGGTTAAGTTTCAAATGCAACAGAATTACATTCAAGCATTTTGTTCATTCACTGCAGCTAGGTATTTGTTTGCACAGGAAATCAAAATAACTGGGAGGCATCAGAGATGTCTCCGCAGTACTGAGAGAAAACCATTTGCTGGCAATTTGTTCACCTGTTGTAAAAGATGTGTATCTATCTACCTAAGTTACACTAGGATGTTGCTGAAATAAGAAAGGGTAATGAACGTGGATGGATTATGGCAAAAAAGTATTACATGGAGGGACCACTTAAACCTGAGTTACTTATACAGTCCTAACATGGATCTACCATTTCTCTGCTTCCATACTGGACAAGTTAAAGTTTTTAAGTATGAACAATGACCCCATATAGAACAGAGGGGATATTAATGTCATTGATTTGTCTTGGTCAGTCAAACTGTAGGGCAGAAGGACACATTAGAGCATAACAAAAGCTTCAAAATATCAACAGTATAGGCTTTCAGCATACTGGGAACTTACTCTGCAAAGATGAACCTGCCTGCACATTTATTGTCCCAGTGGAGATCATTAGGGCAGATTGAACTACTGGTTGCTGTAGCTCAGATGATTCCTGCAGTGAGGGATGTAGAGGCTAAACATATAAACTTGGTCCAGTTAGCTGTTGTTTGTAGCTTTCCTTAGATTGCTCAACCTACTTAAAATCTGAATAAAAAGGGTATAGCTAGCAGTTTTATATAAGAAAGACTGCACAGAATTTATTAAAAGAGGAAATGGTTATATGTGTAAAACTAAATTTATGTAGCATGCTACAACGCAGTCACTGCTGAGCCTGGAAAATACAAGGCACTTTATAGGACTGTCTTTAACATAGTTACCTTTAACAGAGATTGTGTTGTGAAAATGAAATGCAAATCAGGCATGCAAACAAAAAATGTGTAATGAAAAGGAAATACACATCAGGCAGGTAAACCAAAAAGATACAAATCTCTACATCAACAAGTGAAGAACAGGTGTATCTTGGAGAATGAAATTGACACAATCAACAGAATAAATCAGATTTCTGACCTCTAGTTTGAGGGAGAAAGTTCTAAAGAAGAGTCTCTAGGGCACTGCTGAAGGCAGTCTAGAAGGTACACCTTAAATCTAATATTTGGAAGATGTTCCTGAAGTTTGGACAAGGAAAGGAGCTGTCAACAACTTTGTGGAACTTACTCGTAGATGTATGATAAAGACAGAAGAAAATACTTCCAACTGTTAAGTACTGTTTTGCTTCAAAAAATGTCTATGAAGGACTACTGCAACTGTGAACCAAACTCTGAGAAGACTGCTGTGACTAAACATATATTTTTGTTTCTGATACTTCTCATAATTTATTATGAGGAAGCCATTTTCTTTTGCCATTGTTTATAAACCTCAGTCAGTGAAAGCTGTTTCCAAAGACTGATTTTATTACTGTATAAAAAAATGTTACAATGTTAATATACACCTGGCAGGAGTTCATTAAAATAGAACTTTGAACTATTTGTCACATTTCTCTATACCTAATGAAGATTTAGTGAGGAGATGACAGGAAATTACTGGAAGGAATGCTAGAAAAGCAAGTATCAAAATAAGCAGTCAGTTCAAAAATAAGAATACCTTAAGCTGAAGGAGGCAAAACTGTTAAAAGAAAAAAATGAAATGTATTTGAAAAAAATAAGTCTTAGGCCCCAAAAGCAGATCAGGCATCAGGTATTACTGCTAGCACCCATTTTAAAACAGACTCAAGCCAGAGCTAGGGTCTAAGAGATCAAGTTAGACATATCAGTCCATCAGAGATTTCAGATAAATTTGTAAAGTTGTGCACTAATCTATATTCAGAAAACCCATGCTGCCAATACTACCTAAAGTTAACTAAGGAATTCTTAGCCTCATTTTCTCTTTCCAACTTTGCACAACATGAAATGCAGGTATTGAAGTGATAAGTAACTCTAGATGAGGTGTCATTTGGTATTAAGGCGACACCATGGTCTTATAACTAATTCCTACAAAATATTGGAGTGTGCATCGAAGTTCTCTTTTAAAACTCTTTAAACAAATATTTTCACAAGGTATTCTCCCATCATCCTTAAGATATTAATATTTCCCAAGACAAGCACATATTACATAAAGGTTGAAACTATCACCCTTTATTTTATTTTTTACAGTGTGTGTAGTCACACTAAACAAATGAACACTTTTCAAGGTAGACCAAATGTGGGGAAAATTTGGCCAGGGTTCCAGGGAACTTCACGTACCCTTTCTGATAACTGTCATGGGATCATTTACAGCCACATTCAGCTGTCACCACCTCAGACAAATAGAGCCTTAGTTTAAAGACAGGAACACCCAGGAGCGAATGCCACCTTTAGGCTGTATTGTACTGCCACTATTCAACAATTAGTTTAGTTACCAAGGGTAGGAGTAGAACCCACAGTCTTCTGCACCAAAGCATCTGTGTACCTATTGAGCTACTGAGATTATCAATTTCTTTTGGCAATGACAGAAGGAAAACACTATATAAAGATAATAGCCTGTTATGTCAGCCTCTCCCTAGTTCTCTCAAACCAGTTTTGCCAAAATCAGGTTTAGTACTGACAGTCTCAGAACACTAATTACCTTATTGTAAGTTCAGAGCAGAAGTGTACATGTGGACTTTGAAAATATATTTCAGTCACTCAAACGGGATTACATTTGAGCTGTGGCGACTCAAATGCATTTTCCCACACAGTATTTATAAACAGTCCAAGCACTGCATTATTTTCTGAAAACAAAAGTACGAGCTGAACTGTCCTGTCCTTCCCCTTCAAGCTTATGAAGGCAATAGTCAGGTATAAGCCCTTTCCGCCTTCCTATTTTTCTGATTGTTGAACCCTTTATCCAGCATATTCTTTCTGCATCTTACTTTTATTGCAAGAAGCTTTTTGAGGAAGAGGTTAAGAACACGATGTTTGCAAGTGATTGTCATCTCATATCTGAGGATACAGTAAATGATATTCAACTCAATGACAGTGCAAAAGAACATCAGATACTTCCCTTGGCTATGGGGACTATGATGAAATCTTAACTAAAAGCAATTAACACTGTCAGGGCTTCAGTCATACATTTAGTTTCACAACACATAGCTAATAAGGTGTGTAATTTTATATAGTTTTTTAAAGTACAAAACTTACAACACATTCATTTATTTTGGCAACTGTCTTGAAATGCACTGATATGAACGCACACTTGCTGTACAGTATACATAATATATAATGCTAGTTAAAATATTAATTTGCTCTTGAATATAGATAAAAGATCAGGTGCCCATTTTATAAAGCATAATATGATAGAAAAGAATAATCACTGCATACACAGTGCTCCATTCTTAGGAATTTGGGATGCACACCCAGCACTTTATGAAGTGTCCTATTACATATACTATGCATGTCACCGTATGGAGTGCTGTATTACATATACTATGCATGTCACCATGTGGAGTGCTGTATTACATATACTATGCATATCACTGTATGGAGTGCTGTATTACATATACTATGCATGTCGCCATGTGGAGTGCTGTGTTACATATACTATGCATGTCATCGTATGGAGTGCTGTATTACATATACTATGCATGTCACCATGTGGAGTGCTGTATTACATATACTATGCATGTCGCCATGTGGAGTGCTGTATTACATATACTATGCATGTCACCGTATGGAGTGCTGTATTACATATACTATGCATGTCACCGTATGGAGTGCTGTATTACATATACTATGCATGTCACCATGTGGAGTGCTGTATTACATATACTATGCATGTCACCATGTGGAGTGCTGTATTACATATACTATGCATGTCACCATGTGGAGTGCTGTATTACATATACTATGCATGTCACCATGTGGAGTGCTGTATTACATATACTATGCATGTCACCATGTGGAGTGCTGTATTACATATACTATGCATGTTACCATGTGGAGTGCTGTATTACATATACTATGCATTCATCATGTGGTGTGCTGTATTACATATACTATGCATGTCACCATATGGAGTGCTGTATTACATATACTATGCATTTCACCTTAGGAAGTGCCATATTACATATACTATGCATGTCACCAAATGCCATATTGCTTGTTTTGGTCATTCCAACTTTTATTGAGTGTAATGGGGTTGATATGCAGCTGAATAGTGGTTCTCTTCTATTTATACACAGCTTCCACTTTAATCAGCACATTCTCAAGTGTATATTTGTCTCAAAGTGGGTCTTCTTACTTTCTATTTCAAATTATGCAACTGTGGGACAATAATTATTCAAAAACATAATGGCAGTGTATATATAAAAGCTAGATGGGCAGCAACAAAATACATTTCTTATGTAAACATTACATTGGCGTGCCATGTACAGTTAAGTCATTTCATCTTGTTTGTCTACACTTGGATGGGTCAACCCATATTGTGCTCCAGACACTAGGTTCACTGTAATCAGCTCATCAAATAAAGAAAGAGCAGTGAAATCAGTTTTATTATTTGCCTTATTACTACAGGTCATGCTTTGTTTGTATGCTTGTTTCTTATTTCTCTTTATAATAGACTAATTGGAAAGCAGCTAAGCTTCTAAATTGTATGCATTTTATTCTAGGATTTGATTAATGCAAACAAACATCTCTCTTTAAACCAGTTGTCCTGGTGAGGCTGAAGGTTGTAGGATGCTGATCTTGGCTTACCAGACTTCCATATTACCAGTAGCAGACTCTAACTCACTGTATGGGATTGCCAGACATTCTAAGGCAATCTGAGAGATGTCTGTGTTTCAGTGCATCCTGGGTTTGCCCTGGCCTTCTACAAGTGTACCATGCCTGGTACACATTTTACAGAGATGTCCTGAAGACAACCTTTGTATGTGTCTCAGTGACCTCAGCTAACGCCTTCAAATAAAGAGGAACAGTAGTTGTACTCTGATATCCTCCATGATCACTTAGTTTCTCACCAGGTCATGCAGAGGTATTCTAGGCTACTCTGTGAAAGAAATGTACTTCCACAACTTACATCTACAGCTTCATCCTGTAAATGAGACAAGTACTCCCCCTCATACTTAGGAAGCAGCCTGGTCTATCTCAGAAGTGATCTATGTCCTCTGAATTGCATGTTTTTTTTTTCATTCCAGTGACTCACAGTGATCAGTGAACAACTCCAGTGGATATTGAAGATCACAGTTATATATGGTAAAAAGGACATCATCATCCGCAAGCAAAATAAAAGATACAATACACACTCCGCCTCAGTGGATATTTTTTAGTCATTTATTTATGTATTTATATTTGTGATCTCGAAGCACCATTTGCAGTTACAGCCTTGGTGAATGGGATCACATATGAAATCAACACAACATATTTGCAAATAGAGAGATATGATATAAAACATGCATTTTCACAGATACAAAAATATGCCAGATCATTTAGGTCAAGAAGTAGTTTCTAAATTCTAAACATGGATGGAATAATGGAATTGTTCTTAGAAGATGCAGCCATAATGACTGAGATAACTAATGCTTCAGGGACAACAGTATACCATTATATAGAGAGGTATGAAGACTTTAGAAGAGCAAAGGGAGAATAGTTGCAGAAAGGGATACCATGGGGAAAATACAGAGAAATGGAGAGAGAGGTATGCAGACAGAAGAGGGGTAGAAAGGAGAGAAGTGTGAAAGATGTGAGGAGCACAGTGATGTAGCATGAATGAGAGACGGTAAGTGAGGGGATGACAAGATGAGATAAAGAAGGATTAAATAAGGATGAAGGGATGTGACAGAGCTGCAGGGTTTATGTAGTGTGAAATGTGTGAGGACAGCTGCCCTTTGGGGGAAGAGATGCTCCCTGAACTGTTGTCTGAAGTCTAAGTACATGTGGATGTCTCTGACGAAAAGTAGAATGAAGTTCCAAAGATTATGTGCTAGGATGGAGAATGCATGGTTAGTACAATGAAGTTTATTTTTTGGAGTTATTAAGGCAGGTTGAGAATGAGAGATACCCCTAAGATTATATGTGGGGGGGGTTGGTGAAAACTTTATAAGGGAGATGGGGAAGGTGTCTCAGGAGAACGAACTTTCCAAATTAGTAATACCAGTAAGAGGTTGGCTCTTATATGTTGTGCAAGACATTTAGCTTTGGTGAAAGTTAGGCAGTGGTGTTCATTAACAGGGGACTTAGTAATGAACAGACAGATTTTACTGTAGATGGTTTGCAAGGTGGTACCATTTTTCCTTGAAGCTGCAGCTATTATGTGTAGTTCATATTCGAGTTGAGATATTCCTTTGACTAAGGTAGCTTTGGCTGGCTTGGGCAGAAGAGGTGATAGCTAATTTGTCCAGAACAGTAGGGTGTTGATTTTTTGCATGTTTTGAATATGTAGTTGAAAGTTAAGAGATTGGTCTAGACAAATGCCAAGGTATTTGAAGGATGTAGTAGTTTCTATGCTGGTATTGTTAACATCTTTAATATTAAGGAATCTGTATGCTTTGGCTATTTTTTGCTTGGTTCTTAATAGCATTGCTTTTATTTTCCAGGGATTGAATGTAAGTTTCTGGCCTATTAGCCATTGATTGAAGGTTTGGATGTCATCTTATGGCTGGATTTGTATAACAGAGTGGGATTTCTTTGACTGGTAGATGACCATGACATCTGTAAAAAGAATTAGTGGCATCTGAGAGTAATCAGATGGGAGTTTGTTGATAAATATGGCAAATAGTAGAGACGCTAATGTGGAACCCCAGAGAACTATTTTCATGAGCGAAACTGTTTCAGAGATAGTGGTGCCCATCTTCACCTTCAAGGATCTATTGGTGAGGAACTCCATAAATCAAGGTTTTGCGTCATCGCTAATGCTTGTTTCAGTTAATTTGTCACATAATAAGTTATGATCAATTAGATCAAAGGCTTTTGTGAAGTCTGTAAAGATGGTTCCTGTCAGGATGCCTTTATCCATATTGATAGGGTGTCATCTCTAAGGGAGATGAGAACTTTTATGGTTCTGTGATTAGACCAGAATCCATGTAGCTTCCTAGAATGAAGATGGTATTGATGTAAATAAGCAGTCATTTGGTTATAGATATTTTTCTAGTATTTTATCTAAATTGGGAAGTATTGAGATAGAAAGGTACTGCATAGTAGTAGTTAGCTTGGGTAGTTTGGGATAGGAGTGACTATTGCTGTTTTCCATATCTGAGGCATAATGTTATTAATTAAGCAGAGGTTGTGTATGTTTAATGAGAGTGCAGGAAATGAAGTCCTTACAAAGGTGAATGAACCAAGGTGCTAAGTTATCTGAGCCTGGGGAGTCTCTATTTGTATTTGGTCCATTTGTTTTTCTATCTCTTTTGTTCTAATCTTTTTAAGACAGAACAGTAGAATGTAAAGGGTGTAGAGGGTGGCTAATGGGTGGTAGGTTGTGTTGTTGCTGTTGTTGTTGATGTGTGGCAGGTTGTTGAATTGATTGAGGAAGTCAGCACATGAAAGTTTGTGGTGGTGTTAGAGGGATTCAGGGTAGTGGAGTTGTGTTGAGTTTTTCAACCAGTAAACAGGTTAACTCCTTTCCTGAATCTTTTGGGTTTGGATAAAAGTGAGAATTTTTTGTTTTGTTTTGTTTTGTTAGTGGTTGTTTTTAATGCCTGAAGAATGATTGCTTGGCTAGGTTGTGTAGTGAGGTGCATTTGGCTGAGGAACCTGTAGAGGGGTTGGATTTTCAGTTGTGCCATACTTCATCACATAATATGAGGAGGCATTTTGAGTTCAATATATACCTAGTCATGTTTATGAGGTCAAACTAGCCTTTGTACTAAGGGAAAGAATTTATTTTGCAAGTGCAGTAGGGTATTGGCAAGTTTGTTAGCTGCTTCACTGGGGTCTTTTATGGCACGTAAGTGAGACCACCCAAGGGTATCAAGGTGAGATTTAAGATTAGTGATATTTTAAGTATTTTGTGTCTGAAAGTGATAACTTTGGGTTTATACTTTAATGTTAGATTATGTATTGGGAAAGTTATGGGACAGTGATCTCTGAAGAAGGGTGCATGTATGGGGAGGTTAGATATTACTGTAGGAATATCAGTTATTACAAGATCTAGTAAGGTGTGCCTAATGGATTAAAGGTTTGGCCTAGTGGCTTCAGAATGTATTTGGGTAAGACTTAAGCTGGTCAGGAGTTCTGACAATGGCTTTTGGTCCTAAGTAATTAAGGGAGAAGTCTCCAAGAATGATTAGGTTACAGTTTTTGGGATCTTTGGCATACATTTGTTGGATGAGGGTATTGGATTTTGGTAGTGAGGCTGGAGGAGGTAGGTGTGCACAGACTATAACAAGGGGATTGTGGTTGGTTGTTGGAAAATGTAAAAGGATCCAGTTAGAATCCAGTTATCTTTTACTGTTAGCTTGTGCAAAGATGGTGAGGACAAGGTTGTCTTTGAAGAGAACTGATGCTCCTCCCCCAGTTTTTTTTGCCTGGTTTATTATCTTGTAGGTATGAATAGTTTTGGGTGAGATGGTGAAGACTAGGGGTGTCAGGCTTCAAGCAGTTTTCTGTAAGAGGTATAATGTCAAGATTGTGAAAAGTCATTGATTTTGCTCTTGATGCTGTGGGACTTAAAAAATGAGCAGATAATATGATGCTTTTAATGGCTTGAGTTGAGACATTATTGTTAAGAAGTCTTGGAATGGGCTCAGTGTTGCCTCTTAGCAGAAGTATAAAGATAATGGGACTGAATTTGGATGATGCTTGTGGAAAGTACAGTTTTGGGTATAATTGGGTTTCTAACAAAATTAGAGATGATGACGTATTGGGACCCTGTTATGTTTGATGTATGTGACTTGGGTGCTGGCATGGGTGTGGTGTGATGTGAATGCTTAATGGGGCATGGGTAAGTAGTATGTGTGAGGGGTATTAATGTAGTTTGATATATGGAAGCAATGGCAATCAGGTAGTTGTTGTGGGTTTTTGTGTGAGAGTCGAAGGAAAATAAGTGATATCATCAGGACACTGTAAATTTATGTCATGGTTATAGGAATTCCTAGAGTAAAGTAACTGTAGTAGAGACTTTAAATTCTAGAGAATGTGGAGTATGGGGGGGGGGGAGCAGTCTTCCTTTAAGGGGTGTTTACTGGGGATCTTCCAATATAAGAATGTGTATCTGGGGAACTGGGGTGGGAGAGTGGAGGCATGTTAGATGACTGGAGATGGATGGAGCTAACTTCTTACCGGGAGTGAGGTGAGGGGATAATCAAAGTATGCAGTGAATGATGCTGAGAAGAGCAAAGGGTGAGAAGCTAGGTAGGGGTTAAAGGCAGGGAAGAACACAAAAGAGTACACAGTTCTATGGTGGCTAAACAAGGGGGGGTGATCAAAGGATTACACAGGTTGTGAAGCTAAGTCGCACAGAGTTATAAATGCAGATACTATAGAGTGCATATATGTATGTTGGAAAAGATTGTGAAGGTTATAAAGTACATTAGCAGTAGAAGAGTGATGTGGAAGGAGATAAAATGAATAGTGAATTCAGTAGGAGTGGTTTGTTATGATGATGTAATTACGGAAGATGTCTAAGAAGAATGGCGGGGGTTATGGAGACTAGTAGTGATTGACAAATTGAATAAATGGACAGAGATAGCCAAGTTTAAATCTAGTGTAAGAGTGAGTGGGAGGGATTAGGGACAACGTAGGGGACCAAAGTGAGTTAGAGTGTAGTGAAAATTAATGGAGTTCCCTACCCCCATGTAACTTTATTCCAATGAAAGAAAACCATCTGTGGCACTTAAGATAAGCTTTCCTGGTAACGCTAAACAGCTAAAATAAAGATAGGCATATGTTTTAGCAAGTATAGAATGTAAGAGAAGAATTGAGAAATGCTCTAGTACAATACAGCTAGGAAGAATTCAGAATTGTTATGAAATCTCTGAAGAGAAGGAGGAATGTGGGATTACTAAATAGCACTGGGGCAAGATATAAAAAAGGTCACCGCAGTGAACAATGCAGTAACTAGACAGACCAACTGTAATTCACAGCTGAGTCTAAGATTCCCTACTCTTAAATAAATGCGTCCTTACACCTGTTGGCCCTTTTTTGGGTGTACAGCAGCAGCTGTTCTTGGTCTGCAGCTCACTGAGTAGGTG
The DNA here is from genome assembly GCF_019279795.1 of Protopterus annectens. Taxonomy (NCBI): domain Eukaryota; kingdom Metazoa; phylum Chordata; order Ceratodontiformes; family Protopteridae; genus Protopterus; species Protopterus annectens. The sequence goes on from NC_056729.1 coordinate 523,271,478, forward strand.
TAACAAAGAGAGGAGAGGAGGGAAGCTGACTATAGTCTAGATTAAAGAAATCTAGAGGCAGCACTATCCAATAATTTCCTTATCTAATAACTAGCAGTTGTCACAGATAACTTCCAGCATAAGACAAAAAATAACAGGCTCTACTTACATTAAACAACCCTGCCAAGCTTAGTTGTTTTTTCATAGAGAAGTTAGAACACAAATGCACTTCACTCTTTCAAAAATGTCATGTTTTTTGATGAGTAGTGACTTTTAGCTGCACTTTGATATTATGTCATAAGAACAGCAAATAGGAGGGGATACAAGATATACCCACATTGGAGTCCAACGCCTACTGTCAGTGTATTCAAATTTAGGCCAGAAAAGGATCATTAGAACATACTGGGCAAGTGATCACACACAGATCATAAGATGCCTGGCAATGTAGAGTAATGGCATAATGGTTAACGTGTTTACCTTACAAGCACAATATGCAGTGTTTGATTCTCACATGGGGTAATTGGCTAGGCTCAAAATGGCCCACAAGGGCAGTTAGCCTATTACTAATTTATAGACAAAGGGAGATTGTCATAATGGTTAAGGTGTTTACCTTACAAAGTCAAGGTGCAGGGATTGATTTCCACATGGGGTAATTGGCTAGGCTTAAAATGGTCACAAAAACAATTAGGCTAGTACTAATCTATAATCTATGAACCTATATATACCTTTAAGCAGAGAAACTTAAAAGTTCTTGCCATCGTTTTCCAACACTTAATAGTACTCACCTCCTAAATTGAGCAGGGCCATACATGATAATACTAGTTGCCTTGGGAACAAATCTCTGCATCTATCATATCGAGTTGACTGTACCTTATTTATCGTGATGATAATACTAGTGTAAGAGTGTGTGTCTTTCCATCCCTTCATCAATATTAGCCTTAAAGATAGTCAAGGTAATACTTTGTTTGACCTGTAGAGGTAGCTTTATTCCATAGGCAAGAATGGAAAAAATAATCTATCCCATCAAGGAGTCTTGTTCATTTGTCGATGTAGATTTAAGCCTTTAGTGTAGGTGTAAGTAGGGCCATTACTTTTGCAAAGAAATAGAAATTCAAATAGAACCAGGTCTGTCATGGCTTGTAAAGCAAAACACAGATTGCCTTTCTGCAACCTGTAAGTTAATGAGCATAAGGAGAGTCATGCTAATCTAAAGGGAGAAACGTATTCAATGACGGGTCTGAGAAGGTAAGAGTACTGTAGTAGGGTGGTTCCCCTCTAAATTAAATGGGCTAGATAAAAAACATTTCCTGACTATGGTGGAAACAAGATGATCAGATGAAGAGAGAGTGACCCATAAGAAATGAGGTGGAAGCAACTTTTCTGTCAAATGTTACTTTGCTGCACTTCTTTCCATTTAGTTTGAGCCTGCTTTTGATACACCTTGTATGTGCATATTCCAGCCCCTGATGGAGCTAAGTTTGCATCAATGGATGAGCAGATAACAGTGCTCCTCAAATAGTGGAGATCAAATGACAAAGAACAACAGCAATGACACCCCACACTGCTGTAGCACTTTCCACAAGACATTGTGAATGAGGTCCTATGCCATCCCTCGGTCTGCAGAAGACATGTCAGCATTACAGACAACCCCCCCTCCTCTTCCACCTCCACCCCAAGTATCTGTGCAAGGACAAAGAGGATATTATTTTGTCTCTTTCTCCTCCCATACAAGTTCCTAAAACAATATTAAATAATCTTCTTGCTTCCATTGTACACAAAAAGGAAATTATCTGAAGTTGTTTGAAAATGTTTATGGTAAACGGAAAATAAATCTAAGTTCAGATGTCTAGCTCTTCTGTCTTCTTTTATTAAAACGTTTCTTTGACTTTAAAGTCCACAAAGGAATCAAAGGAAGACCTGTGGGCCTAAAGATTTTTCACGTAATTGCTCCATGTCACAAGATGGGAAAGATCTTAGTGTTGGAGCTATCCTTCAATATGGTAACAACTTGAAACATCTGCTCCAATACCCAAGTTAATGTCATTAAGTTCATAGGTTCATAAGGTCTGACTAGGCTATTAATCAACCTAGCCTTGCGTTCCTATAAGGTTTTTCGCTCATGTAATTTAACTACAAAGAACCTAGAATTGTGTAGAATATTTACATGTTACCCCTATCCATAAGGGACATGGGTGTTAAACCAGGGGTGAATTTGCAATATTCCATCAATTTGGCCTGATTATATTTGAATAAAGTAAGGGTAGTACTTTACTTTATGTGGAGAGAAAACTAATTCCAAAGATGTCGTGCTCTCTGTTTTACATCTTTGTCCCTCCAACATGTTCTACTTGTGTTGTAGAAGAGATTAAGGTCTCTTAAGTGGGCATTTATTCAACCACTGGACTTGCAGATGTGCAGAGAAGATAGTGTTTGTTAAGGCACTGTATGCAGGCAGGGACTGCCCACTCAGTAACATGTATGATACAGGAAAGGGGTCCCTATTAAATTATCGAAAAGACTGTTCAGCGAATGGCATTTTCGGTGCTCTTACATTGAACATGCCATTCACCGAACTGTTCATAGTGAGATCGTGATACAGGGAGGATCTGTAAATTTGCCCTTTCCTCACTGTAGTGTGATCTCGGAGTTGGTATATATAATTAGCGGTGGGTATAGGAGGCACAGCCCTCCCCCACAAGAGCAGAAATCAATGAACAGTGTATTCAATGAAATGCTGTTAATTCACGGGAGTTTTCGATAATTTAATATAGACCCACAGGAAAGAGGAACATAGCTTTATGATGGTTAACCCCTTATTTTCTTGGTGAGGAAGCATTGTGGTTGTTCTACATGTGTTATTTTTTGAACACATATAAAGTGAAGGGAGCATTATATAGATTCATAGATTAGTACTAAGCTAACTGCCCTTGCGAGCCATTTTAAGCCTAGCCAATTATCCCTTGCGAGACTCAAACCCTGCACTTTGTGCTTGCAAGGCAAACACCTTAACCATTAGGCCACCCTCCCAACTTTTAACCCAATATTCAATACTGGCTTAAAAAGTGCTGAATACAGTGGAATGATCACATCCCTGGACATGGACACCATAGCCTTACTAAGATGCTGTACAATGAAAAAGAACTTTCTTGCAACAGTGGACACTTGGTGATCAAAGGATAGTTTTCTCATCCAAGCAGGTTCTCAAGTCTATTGAATTAGTTTTCAGGGGTGTGTTGTCATTGTGATATCTGCTGGGAGCATCATGCTTCTCAAAGGAGACTATTATATATTTTTTGACATTTAGTTTTAGTCAGTTTTTATACCACTAGCTATTTGTTTGAGAAAGACCCTGTTGGAGGATATTGGTGTCTTCAGGAGAGTTTGTGATGGCACCAAGTTTGCATTCATCTACAACCTTAGTCAACCACAAAACATTTGCATTAGCTTTGACCTCTGAGAGGTAAATGCCAAAAAGGAGTGGTCCATGGACTGAAACCTGAAATAAACCACTAGTGGCAAGTAATATGCAAGAGGCACAGCCACTTATCTTAATTTTCCCAAGTAATATATGGTGTCAAACCCCTTTGTGAGGTCCAGATATGTGGTATGTACAGAATTTCCATCATCTATTGCTTCAGTAATCTTTTCAAAGAAGTTGACAAGGATAAGCAGACAAAATCGACCCTTGTCAAAACCAAACCAGCTCGGGTCAAGAGTTTGTAAGTTATCTATGTCCATATGTATTAATTCCATAATGATCTTCTCCATAACCTTACAGATGAGGCCAGTCAGACTTATAGGTCTATAACTGCCTGTGTCCTTTGATGCCCACCTTTGTGCAGTGGGATGAGTGTTGCTGTCCTCCATTCATCCAGCATAAAGCTGTTTGGAGACTGATATGGAATAACCTCTGTAGGGGGTTTGCCAGGTCCCATTTTCTGGCTGGACAGTAGGCAGCCTAGCATTCAGCCATGTAGAATCAGTGTTCTTGGCCTTGGAAAGTGCACTGAGGTCTTGTTCTTGGGAGATTTGTGGGGAGTAGATGTGGGTATGTGATCTGTAAATGTAAGGGTGAGGGGGTGAAGTTAGAGCTAACTTTGTTCTCCACTATTAGATTGGCTATGTCCTCAGGGTCTTGGTATGTGATATCATTGACTATTAGTTCTTTGCAGTGCTGGGCATTTTGTCTTGAGTTTTCTAACACAGTTAAAGAAGGCTTTATGGTTGTCTTTTGCCTGGGTGGTAATTTTTACCTCATGTCTAACTTTTGTTGATTTGATCAGGGACCTGAGTTCCTTGTTAAGTTGTGCATTTTTGACATCTTGATGGTTAGACTTATTATTATGTGCAATGATTTTTTTAATTAATTGTAGAATTCCACCATACAGGTTTATTTTTAAATATGGCATTGTATTTGCTTTGGAAGAGGAGAGATGCAACTTTGCAGTTAATCACATGTGCATGAACTTTGATGGTAATGGATTCCGCATATGCAGCAGGGTCATCATGTTGGATGGAATGTTGAATTGAGCAAATCATTGCCCAGTTTTCATAGATTAACCTTAACATAATCTCTGAATACCAAGGTATTTCTGGATGCCTTTGGAGTCATTCTTATTGTGAATATAACCAATTTATGCTTTCATTTGATGAGACAGGAAGTTATTATTGATGCAGAACAGAGCTGTCCTATATCAGAGAGGACCAAGTCCAGGATGTCGTCTCCTCTAGTTATAGCATGGATTAACTGGTTCAGACAATTTATGTTTATCAAACCCAGAGATCTCTGGGCATACATGATATGGACTGTATATGTCTCTCAGCTAATGGAGGGATAGTTGAAGTCCCCTAGGAGAATGGTGTTTGGCCTAATGCATAAGGAATCCATACTAATCAAACAGGAGGTATGGGCCTAGGGGGTCAGAGAGGGGGTCCTATAGTTAAATATGAAGTAATAAGGTATTCTATTAATAGTACGTTGGATTTGGAGGAGTTCCAGGTCATTATTCTTTCTAAGAGCCTGGAAGTAATATTTTGTTTTATAACTGTACAGATATGGCCACCTTTTGTGCCTTTATCTAGTGCAGTGGGCCTGAACCCATGGTAGTTGTTGAACACAGCACTTGATGGGGTATTTTTCATGGTCTCTGTAACAAGTGTCTGCATGGAGTGAAGTTTTTTTTTTGTTGAGGCTCCAACCATTGAGCAACAATACCTCTATGTTATAGGTTCATATGTAGGTACTAGGCTATCAGCCCAAGGGCCTAAGTAAGTCTGGGCAACAAGGTTCCCTGGCTTACACCACCCAAGAAAGCTATTTTACTGTGCACCTGTGAGCAGGGCCACAGAAGTGATTCCTGGGGTGTATTTCCTATTTCCCATCCACTCATCAAGATTTTTCTTGAAGAGTGCTAATGAGGAACTTTGCTTGACATAGATAGGTAGCTTGTTCCAGAGTATAGGAAGTCTCTGGGACAGGAATCTATCCCTCCAGCATGTCTTGTTTATTGTGGTGACAAGGTTTAGGTCCCTAGAGCATGTAGCTTGGAGGGATTGGGATTTCTTTAGGTGTAGCATGTCCAACATCTCTGGGTTTAACATAGCTTTATATGTTAGGCAGAGATCTCCTCGGAGTAGGCGATATACTGCAGAGTAAAGCTGGAGTTTTTGAGACGGTCAGTGTAGGGCATCTGTTTGAAGCCAGTAATCCTCTTTGTGAGGTACTTCTGTGGCCTTTCCAGCTGCTGCAGATATCCTGTGAGGTACATTCCAAAAGGGGCATTGTACTCTATAATGGGTCTAATGAGTGCTGAGTAGAGGGGAACAATGACCTCTTTTTTCCTGGATGAAAACCCTTTTGTGATGAAGTGTGCCACATAGAAGGATTTTTCTGACTACTGTGATGATGTGATTATCAAAGGAGAGACTACTGTCCACCTGGGTCCCAAGGTCTCTTATCACACATTTGTCGTTAAGTAGACTGCCGTTTATGTGGTAGTTCATGGGTACAGAGATTTTACCAAAGGGGATGACAATGCACTTTTTGGCATTTAGCTTGGGGCCATGCCTCTGACACCAGGCATTTGTCTCAGTGAGGCCCTTCTGCAGGATGTCCACATCATTTGGGGACTCAACTATGGCTCCTAGTTTGCAGTCATCTGTGAACTTCATTAGCCAGAGGCCTTCTGTGTTAGCCTGTATTTCAGAGAAGTAGATACCAAAAAGGAGATGTCCCAGGACTGAACCCTGTGGTACTCCACTTGTCACTGGTTTGAAGTCAGATTTGGAGTCTGCAACATTTACAGTGTGGGTTTTGTCAGTGAGCCAGTTGGCAACCCATCTTGTGACATAGGGATTTATACCTAGTTTAGTGAGTTTAGCTATAATTCCAGAATGGGGATGGTGTTGAAAGCCTTGGTAAGGTCAAGATAGGCTGTGTGAACCACCTTACCCTTGTCTACAGCTTCAAAGAAGTCAATCAGGTTCAGAAGGCATGATCTGCCTTTTACAAACCTGAACTGGGTGGGGTCCAGAGTTTGCAGGTTACCAATGTCTTTGTTTATGAGTTCCATGATGATACGTTCCATGGCCTTGTAGACCAGGCTCGTCAGACTAATAGGGCGATAGTTCCCAGGATCAGTGGTGGCTCCCTCTTTGTGGAGTAGGATAACTGTTGCTGTGCACCATTCAGTGAGCACAAAGCCTGACAAGAGACTATGACTGAACATAGTGCTTAGGTGGGGAGCCAGTTTGTTCTGAAGTTCATGTAAAACGCAGCCAGGGATGGTGTCCGGTCCATGGATGCTGTGTTTTTGGTTTTAGAGTGCAGCTTTTACCTGCATAGACGTGATTACAGGGACTCTGCATTCTTCCGGTATAGAGATGGGCTCCTTAGGGGGTGAGAGGGGGGTAAAGTTAGCACTGAACATATCTGCCAGGATGTTGGCAATATCAGTTGGGTCTGTAATTTTACTGCCATTGTGCTGTTACTCAGAGCAGATCTGAGTGTTGCCATTGAGATTATTGACATAGCTATAGAATGCTTTGTGGTTGTCTTTAGAATCAGTGGTGATTTTGTTTTTGTAACTAGCTTTGGAGGATTTTATCAGGGATAGCAGCTTCTTACTGAGGCTGGCCAGGGAGCTCTTCCACTCATGGTATTTTACTCTCTTTTGCAACAGTTTATTTTTTCTGTTGTACAATTTGTTTATGGCAGGGGACCACCAGATTGTCTTTCTTTTTTTGGAGGATATCGTCTTTGTTCTGTTTGGGATAGCACGATCCATGCAATCGTGTAAGTGCTTATAAAGTGCAATTGTGTAGGATTCAGTAGTCGTAACTGTATTGTCCATCTGCATGGGGGGGGGGGGGGTGTTATGAAGTTCCCCACTTCTGTCTTAAGAAGCATGGAGTTGGCTTTGGAGAATTTTTTACCATGGTTTCCTTAATGGAGGGTGGGGGCAGGATGTGGATATCTAGGATAATTAGCTTATGGTCAGATCTGACCAATGAGGCATTGACTTCAGGTGTGGAACACTGGTCGCTCATTGGTAATGACTAGGTCTAAGATATTGTTGCCCCTGGTGGCGGTGTGGATAAGTTGATCCAGGGCATTGGAGTTTATGAATTCCAGAAAGCGTTGAGCAAAGGAGTTGGTACATGAGTAGTTTTCCCAGCTAATGGTGAGGTAGTTGAAATTGCCCATTATTAGGGTGTTTGGTTGAACTCTAATATTTTCCAGTACACCAAGAAAAGAGGAGTGGGAATCCTAGGGCATGGTAAGGGATCTGTAGCAAGCTACAATTTGGATTGCAGTTTTGCCCAGAGTTAGTTGCACTTGGATAACCTCACTTGGATCCACTTGCACTTGGATAACCTTCACAAATGTTCTCTCTGTATTAGGTAGAATGAGCTAGTGATACTAGACTGGCATAGAGCTGGGACAGAGCTGAACAGATGGGACTGGTAGGAGTGCCTGAAGTCAAAATATGATCTCACTGTACTCGGTTGAGTGAGCAAATAAGATAGACCCAGGAGGAGTGTTCAAACACAAATTTACAGGAGGGGCGGGCAATTCTAAAGCCACCAAGATTAATACCAGAACAAGAACAGGGAGGGAGGGAAACTAACTGCAGAGAGAGAGAGAGAGCGCACAGTATTCTATGAAACAATTAAATAGAAAAATAAATAACTACAGAGAGACACAGACCACAATATTCAATTAAATAAATTAAACAGACAGAAAAATAAAATGCAGTACAATCTTTAACACTGCAAGTTTGTACTTAAGTCACCTAGTAATGCAGTTGATTTTAGGTATGTAGCAAAAGACAAACAACTCAGATACTGAGCAGTAATAAATTCAAAGAAATGTGACTAACACTTATAAATACAGAGAAACTTTTGAAGACTGGCACTGCCTAAAAGGGCACTATGGGGTGGACATGGTTTTAGCCAGTACACAAAAGTCTTGTGGAGATAGGCGCAGACTATTCCTGGCAAAGTAGTTAGGACTGGCTTACACCTCCGTGGGATAATATATATTGGACTTTCCTTGAATGACACCAAAAGCTGAGACAATTGCTGATGTCAATAATCTTTTGTTCTTATCCATAGCCGAAATCTGTAAACCTTGTCTTTTCTTTGCTATGCCTAAAATTCCTTAAGTAATATTCTCAACCTCAGATCAAATAACAAATGGATCAGACAGTAGGTGATCCTGACAACACCTACCATGTAACCATCCATATTGATAATGACTGCACACTAGTGACTAGGGATGGAAATGGATGGTTTAGCCATTCTTATAAATGGGGTACTGGTGGATAAAGCTGAATTAAAACAATTAGTTATGAGGAGAAAATAAGAAGTTCAATAAATTAGTGCAAAACTTTGCTTATTTGGAAACTTCAGTCTCATTGGATGCTTTGTGTAGCTAAAACGCATATTCCACATTGAAAAAATAATATTCTGCAAATAAAAAGATATATCACGAAAGAGATTATTTAGAATGTTAAAGGCACAGAATCAATTTGTGGTTAGTAGGGTTCAGTGAATCATTATATGAACAGAACTTAGTGCAGTACCTACAGGAAAACCTTCCAGAAGCCCTAGGTAAGCAATCATTACCTTATGATTGCAGAAAGAGTACACCCTTCCCTGGAACCTCATCAATGCTCAGGATGACAGGATCCCAGACAAGTGGTCAGAAAGTTTTTAAACTGTGCTGCTGAAGAAAAAGTCCATGAAAGAGTCAAGGAGAGAAAAACAATTTTTTAGATGCACAGAAAGTTTTCCATTGCTGTTTCTAGGAAATAGTAAACTGCTGGATATCTTTTTTGTAGCTAGAAGAATGGCACTACCACATTGTTTAAGTGCATAGGCACACTGCATTTAAAGTACTAAGATGAAATGGTCTGTTTTAAATCTCTAGATGCAGCTTTGTCCACTTTGCAAGAGAAATTCATTGTAGACTGCACTCCTGATCTTTCTTTATCCACTGCATTGCTATTCACCCAGGGTTCTTATTCATTAGCAACCAAACTACTTCACAGGTGAAAGGACAGATGGCTGCAGGAAAGATTGTGTCACTCTCCCTTTCCAGCACATAGTCTAAACAAGAGGAGGCAGCTTCCCAGATAATCACAGACTCAACTTCTAATAATGTGGCAAATTTGGAGAGGTCATCATTCAAACAGCAAGCAACTACTCAATGTGTCAATAGATAACACATTTACCCCTCTTGTAAAACCAGGAACAAGGATTCAGGCATAGATAAGAGGAAATTAACAAGGTATGAAAAAAGTCTTTCTCTGTGTTTCTCTGGTTGAGACCTATCCAACTTAAGGGCATAGAAAAATTGTTGTGAGGAACACTCATACAAAAGATAGAACTTTTTGCTTTTTGCTAAAGTAAAGTAATTTCTAAATCTCAAATGAAAAAAAAAAACATTAAGTTGATCTACGTGTTCCTCATCGTTGCTATATCGGGAGGGGGTACCCTGTCCAGGACTGCCAGTTAGTAGAGCAGCTGGCTGGTTCTTGGAACTCTGCGAGGTGCATTCTGTTTACTTATTGTACAGGTGACTTCTTTACAGTTCTGGCTATTGTCTCAGAGTATAAAAGATACTGGGTCTTGTATGGGTGCTACCTAGATGATATAGTAATCCTGTGGAAGGGTAGTGAGGCTAAACTGGAAGAGTTTGTTGTTTATACCAATGCGACCACTGATTTCCTTAAATTTACTATGACTAAGGATAAAGATAGCCTGAACTTTTTTGATGTTACTGTCAAATAGGACTATGCTAAAAATATGTTTACTTCTCTGTTATATAGGAAAGCTACGTATTCTAATGCACTATTGCACTTTAAAAGCTGGCACCCTGAATACCCAAAAAAGGCCCTGGTTAAAGGCCAGTATGTCAGGGTTGCCAGGATGGTCTCAGATGATGATAATTTTCAAAAAGAATGTGAGACACTAAAGGGCATGTTAGTAAAAAGAAGGTAACCCCCCATTTTATTAATATTATTGAGAACAAAGTTAAACACAAAAGGCACACTAAGTGCATTGTTAAATTGCTATGTGGCAACACTGAGTCTGTTGGGACCTCTCGTTTAGACTATGATAGATACTCTAGGGCCTTGACTATACCTTATACACTTGATTTCTATGACATCAGGAAAATAATTGAGAAATTTTGGGAAATTTTTGTTATGGATGAGGAGAGTGTTGGGGTCCTTGGTGATAAACCAGTTGTGGTTTATAAAAAAGACACCTGCTTTAAGGGCCTTTTGGAAAAGAACTCGAGGTCTTTAAAAAAATGGGGGTTGCTTTAAATGTGGTAGGTGTGCTCACTGCCCATCTAATGTGGACAGAGGGGAGATCTTTATTAAGAACTAAGGGTTTATTTACCCAAAGAAAAGGTATTACTGTTTTTCAAAAGGGGTAGTGTATGTTGCTTTGTGTGACTCGTGATGGATTTTATGTGGGTAAAACTAAGAGGGCCCTCAAGCAACGGTTTATGAACATGGCTATGAACTTAGACAGAAAAACAACAAAAATGTGTTGTACAAACATATAGAGATGTTCCCTTTGCACAAGTTTAAGTTTTGTGCCATTGATCATGCTGACCTGGGTTCAAGGGGTGGACCGTTGGAAGAGTTTTTGGAACATCTTGAATTAAAGTGGCAAATTAAACTTAATGCCAGTAAAAAAACTGGGCTTAATGACAGGTTCAGTATCATGGCTCTACTGAAACTGAAGTCTTTGTATTTTTTATGAGTGATTACCAACTAACAATGAGTGGTTTTGTGTTGTGGTTCCTTTAAAATGTGTTTTACCTTGTCATGTCATTCATTGTTAATTTCCTGGGGAAATGATGTAACTAATTTGTAGGGTGGGATGGGTTATTTAAGCAGTGTTTTGCACTTTGTATTTGTATTCTGATGAAGTCAGTGGAGTCTGACGAAAGTGCTTAATTGAATAAAGAAGAGTTTTCCTTTTATCCAGATCTGTGGTATTGTTGGCTGCCTACTTTATTATCTGTTTTTCTACAGTTTGTCTTGATCTTTTGGCAGTTTTTGTTTACTCATGGAAGGAGGAGAGCCTATCAATTCCACGGCTGGCATGGACATGGAGACTTTGACACAGGCACTAGCTTCTTTATCGGCTTCAGTTAAAGACTTACAAGCTAAATTTGATACGTTGGTGCCTTTGCAAACTAATACAGCTGGTATCAGCATTTGCTCCCAGTTTGGGGGGGGGTGCAGGTTGTTCACAACCTTATGAACCCTCGCTCATTAACCCTGCACAGAGGGAGCATTCCCATGGAATTGCAGGGGAGGAGCCACAGTTTGAGTTCCATGCCTGGTAGCACGAGAGCTACACAACAAGGCAGACACGGAAATGGCGGTGTGGGTGCTGCATTCCTTTCCATGGAGCAATGGCTCAAGCACGAAGTACAGTTATGTGACAGTGCTGATAGACCTGATGATATTGCTGGGTCTTTGGACTCACAACTCAGGTCATTTCAGGACTTTATTTTTAAATATAAAAAGATTCAACTGGAAAACTCCTGTTTGCAGGAGTGTGTCAACCAAGAGCAAGTGCCTAAAGGGCTGAGACTTTGGAAATACCCGACGGGACTTATTAAAAATTCGCAGTTACACGTGGACTTTACTTCTTTTTTCAACAGGCAAGGTTGTGAACTGTTAAAAATACTTATTAGTGACAATAATAGGAAAATGTATATGCTTTTAAGAGATATTGACAAAGTTGAAGTTAGTATTAAGAACAACTTGTTATATGAGAGTTTCAAAAATGATTTTTTAAATGTTTTTAAGATTGTTGACAAGGGGTTAACTGATTTAAGAGCTAGAATACAGCATAAGCTGTTAAGAGATAAATAGGACTATGACACTGGCAGAGCATACCCTGACCACCCAGAAGGGCAACAAGCCTGCTATTTTGATAGAGTCCCTGTGGAATATGATGAAGCTCTTGAGGAGATTTTGGAGGTGGATGATTACCTGAATAGGGATGTCCCTTTAGAACCTCCACAAGTGAGGAGATCCGAGAGAATTCAGAACCAGAGGGAGATGGGGTCTGGCAATTTCAGGTAGGGGCAGAACAACTACCAAAATCAGTGGAGGGGGACGAGAGGAGCTCAGAAAAGATGATTGAAATGGCCAATGTTGTTTCAATGGTCAAAAACTTGGATGGCGATTTTACAGTTTATAACTATAGCCATGTTCATGTTGATTTTAATTGGGCTAATTTATTTTCAAAAGGTTTGAACTTTGTTCCAGCTAGGAATGCTAACTTGGTTGACACTATCTTAAACTTAAAACTTTTTTGCAGGAGGCTTACTTAATATGGCTTTGTATTTCAAGAACAATAACCAAACAGTGGTTTCGCACTTACCTCACAGGTCCAGTACATTTATTCCACCGGTGCACCCTCCTACTATAATTTTTGAAGCTTTGTGTGAAAACAAAATTAGGGAACTTCTCATACACCAGAAAAGAACTGTGGTCAATAACTTAAACCACCAAGAATGGTCACTTCTCCAAGTGGTTATTAGTAACCCGGAGATTTGGTTAATAAAACCTGACAAGGGTGGGGGTCTTGTTATTATGAACACTTCTGACTATGATAGTAAAATATTTGATTTACTATATAGTGATACATATGTTGAGACCTCTGTGAACAAAGTGAATATATCTTATAGAAACATTGACCTTACCTTGGATGAATTGTTACTTAATGGACAAATCAGTTTAGATATTCATAGTCTTCTAGAGCAGAGGTCCCCTAGGATCCCTACTATTTTCGGGATCCCAAAAATACATAAATCCATCTGTAGCCCACCCCTATGACCAATTGTTGATGCTAAGGCCTCCAAAACTTTTGGCATAGCCAAATATATTGATGGGAAAGTTAAGAACATTTTGGATGGTAGGGAGTGTGTTATTAGAGACTCTTGGGACTTCCTTGCAAAAATCAAACCAGATATGTATGATGATGAGCTTATTATGGTCACTTTAGACATCAAGGACCTTTTTTTCCATGATACCTCACAAAGAAGGCCTTGAATAGTTTTATGAATATTTATGTTTCAATACTGACTGGGATCATGGGATAATATTGACCCTGAGGACATGTATGCAATTGATTTTGGATAATAACTACCTTAGTTTTGATGGTCATATTTTCAAACAAAGACAGGCGGTTGCTATGGGTGCTTGTTGTGCCCCAGCATTTGCAAATATATTATTGCCTACTGGGAAGATGAATTCCTTAGGAACTCAGAGTATAAAAGGTACTGGGTCTTGTATAGGCACTACCTGGATGATATAGTAATCTTGTGGAAGGGTAGTGAGGCTAAACTGGAAGAGGTTGTTGTTTATATCAATGAGACCACTGATTTCCTTAAATTTACTATGACTAAGGATAAAGATAGCCTGATCTTTTTCAATGTTACTATCAAAAAGGACTATACTAAAAAGATGTTTAATTCTATGTTATATAGGAAACCTACGTATTCTAATGCACTATTGCACTTTGAAAGCTGGAACCCTGAACACCCGAAGAAGGCCCTGGTTAAAGGCCAGTATGTCAGGGTTGCCAGGATGGTCTCAGATGACGATGATTTTCAAAAAGAATGTGAGACACTAAAGGGCATGTTAGTAAAAAGATGGTTACCCCCCCATTTTATTAATATTATTGAGAACAAAGTTAAACACAAAAGGCACATTGGGTACATTGTTAAATTGCTATGTGGCAACACTAAGTCTGTTGGGGCCCCTGGCTTAGACCACGGCAGGTACTCTAGGGCCTTGACTATACCTTATACACTTGATTTCTATGATATCAGGAAAATAACTGAGAAATTTTGGGAAATTTTTGTTATGGCTGAAGAGAGTGTTGGGTCCTTGGTGATAAACCAGTTGTGGTTTATAAAAAAGACACCTGCTTTAAGGGCCTTTTGGAAAAGAACTCAAGGTCATTAAAAAATGGAGGTTGCCTTAAATGTGGTAGGTGTGCTCACTGCCCATCTATTGTGGACAGAGGGGAGATCTTTATTAAGAATTATGGGTTTATTTACCCAAAGAAAAGGTATTACTGTTTTTCAAAAGGGGTAGTGTATGTTGCTTTGTGTGACTCGTGATGGATTTTATGTGGGTAAAACTAAGCAACAGGTTTATGAACATGGCTATGAAATTAGACAGAAAAACAACAAAAATATGTTGTACAAGCATATCGAGATTTTCCCTTTGCACAAGTTTAAGTTTTGTGCCATTGATCATGCTAACCTGGGTTCAAGGGGTGGACTGTTGGAAGAGTTTTTAGAACGTCTTGAATTTTAAAATCCCTCTACTCCAGCCAAAAGCATCTAGCTCTCCGGGTGGTGTGTGGTCCCTTCTAAGTCCTGTGTGGAGACATAGCCGGTCCCTCTAGTTGAAACCCTGTAAGGCTAATGATATCCTACTGAATAGTAAGGAAACTCAATCCTAGAAGCCCCTCAGGATCTATCTGGACCCTCTACAGTCAGCCTCCCAGTCTTCTAAGTCCTGTGTGGAGACATAGCCAGTCCCTCTAGTTGAAACCCTGTAAGGCTAATGATATCCTACTGAATAGTAGGGAAACTCAATCCTAGAAGCCCCTCAGGATCTATCTGGACCCTCTACAGTCAGCCTCCCAGTGTAGGTGTTATCCTACAGTATATGTATTCATTTAACTTTAACCTTGTGAGTGAGATAACTTGGAATTACTAGGGACTGCATTAAATTTTATTCTATTTTGTAAGGGCCTGCACACCCGTGGACCTACCCCTCCTACCATCTCTTTTTTAACTTATCTCCCTTTCACCTACTATCCTAGTGGAATCTGTGTTTTCCCTACGTCATCCACTAGGGGGCAGCATATCTTAGGCTTTGGAATACCATCTCTCACTGGTTGTAGAAACCAACGAGCTCTGTAGACCAGCTAAACTCGGATATCAGTGCTTGTACTCTCTATTTATGTACTTACCCCCCCACCCCATGTTTCCTTCACAATAGGAATTATCCCAGGTAAGTCTGGAAGTTTTTTTTTTTTACTAAATAGACACCTTTGACTATCACCTCTTTTGTTTTTCCTACTGGCACCTCTGATTATCCCTCTGTATAAACTTCCTTTCCTGCCTTTTGGCACTCTCTATAAAAGTCTCTCTCTCTGTTGTACAACTATTTTACTTAACCATCCCCCCAGCACAGCTATACCTTTGTTCTCCTGTTTTCTCTGCTACTTAGTAACAGCTTATGTCTCTTACCTTTCCCATGCCTGTATTTCATTTTAATGAATTTTAATATACATACAGTCCCTCTCCATAACTGATTGCCTCTCAGCCTCTCTCAGCTGAAACCCGCTCCGTTCGCCCTATGGGTTCACTCACTCCGCTCCCCTACCCTACCCCCAATTCCCACCCACCCACCCCCAGGGGTCCTATACTTATACTTCCCTAACCACACCCTCTCTCTCTTCTAATCACTCCCATAATTCACCCCACCCCACATACTTTAGCCACACCCCTATCATCTAACACTCACTCACAATTAAGCCACTCATTAGAGTACCTCTACCATATCCTCCTACTTTTAACTTGTATATCTTAGTACCCTCTCTTTTCTCTTCTTATATCCTCTTATCTTCCTCTCTTCCACATCTTACTCCATCTTTTATCCATTCACTCAAGTTCTTATTTTATTATTTCCTCAAAGATGCCTCTCCCTAATCTAGCCATTTTAACACTTACAATTATACTCTTAACTACCATCTTCTCAGCCTACCTTCTTACCTTCTTTGAAAAACCGCACTTTTTTCAGCTTAACCATTCCCACAAACAAACTACAATATATACACACATATCCCTACATAGACATTCTAACATAACTTCCACTCCCAGATACCTACTACCTAAATACCGCAGACTCTCCCACCAATGCAGAAGTCCTCATAACTAAGCTCCAAATTAATCCCTAACAAATCTTTATATTTATCTGTATCTACATACCACCTGGCAAATAACTAACTACATTAGAGGCTTTTCATTTGGACTGGAAAAGTGTTTGTGCTGAAAATTTCTACCTTTCATATCAGCCTCCGGCTTTAAAACCACCATAACCTCTACAACAAAAATTAACAAACCTAATGATACTCATAAACAAAAAGTGACAAACTTACACAAAGTAGGAACCCTGCCAGATGATGTAAAGTGATCATTCTTTGACCTACATCACAAGAGAAAAGAAAGACTTCTTCCCCCCCCCCTTAGATTAGCAACTCTTAAACACTTCGCATGGGGTATTTCAATTTCTGAGCTCAGAGCGTACAGCCTGGAAAATTCCTTTCACTTGAAGAGGCTGTAAAAGTATTTTAATTTTTACAATTATCTATTCAAATCAAATTCTACTTAGGAACAAAGTTTGGGCCAAATGGAGATCTAACAGAAATAGCTCTGATCATCTCCATTTTTTAGGCAGCTTAGAAATAGTACCTGAAACCAACCTTCCCATCAACTTACCACACTCTTACTCTAACTTCAAACTACAATCTCTCTCTACTTCTCTCTATCTATAAATTATTCCATCAACTCATGCCACTCCATACCCTATATCTATACTTATAAATAGGACAGTCAAAAGGAATGCATTCACCAACAACTTCTCTCTATACATAACTTAATCAAGCTGTCAGCATGGCTTTTTAGGCCATCACATAGTACACTACTGCCCTCCTATCCTTCACAGATACCATCATCAATAACAACAAAAAAAAAACACTCATCTGTACATGGTTAACCATACCCTCTAATCAAATATCTTGAATCTCTCTCCTTTGATTCTCTCTATTAAATGGTTTTAGATCATACCTCAGCAATAATAGGCAACAGGCAGGCAGTTCTCTGAAAAATTTCTTTTTTTTTTACCTGTCACTATCAGGCTCCAGGGCTCTCCCTTCTCTTCTTTCTTTTCTCTTCTTATTCATACCTGTATTCAATATGCAGATGACTCCACACTAATATGCTCAAGCAACCTCTCCCATCTGAACTATATTCTCTTACTCAAAATGTTTTCAACACTGTAGAAACATGGTCTCATCAAATAATGGCACTGTCATTTTACCCTGACTTTACCACCAAACTATTCGAATACCATTGAATAACCTCACATTTGATCATCATATAAACAACACCATTAAAATAGTCAACAGAAAAATAGGATCATTATATAGAATAAAACCATGTAGTAATCCAAATACTCAGTCTTGTATTATGACTGACACTGTTTAAACTCTAATCAACTTTATATCCTTGAACCTGTTGTGATCTATTGTACATAACTCTTACAGTATTATAACTGTTTTAGCGCAATATTATGTTCACTGTTACTTTTCTTAATGTGTTCTGATCTCTGAAATGTATAAACTTCCTGTTCCATTTGGTTATTATAACTGTTTTAGCTTTTTTAAGCAATATTATGTTCACTGTTACTTTTCTTAATTGTGTTCTGATCTCTGAAATGTAAAAACTTCCTGTTTTATTTTGGTTTATTAATCCTGTATTTACCATGTAACAATATTTTTTTATACCTTTTATACTGAAAATGGATATATATCCAGCTAGACTAGCCCGGTCAACAAATGTAAAATAAATAAATAAAGTGGCAAATTAAACTTAATGCCAGTTTTTATGAGTGATTACCAACTAACAATGAGTGATTTTGTGTTGTGGTTCCTTTAAAATGTGTTTTACCTTGTCATGTCATTCATTGTTAATTTCCTGGGGAAAATGATAAAAAATTTGTGTAGGGGGATGGGTTATTTAAGCAGTGTTTTTTTTTACTTTGTATTTGTATTCTGATAATTGAATAAAGAAGAGTTTTCCTTTTATCCTGATCTGTGGTATTGTTGGCTGCCTACTTTTCTACACTTTGTCTTGGTCGAACTCTGTGAGGTGCATTCTGTTTACTTATTGTACAGGTAACTACTCTACAGTTCTGGCTATTGACATCCCATATTATCTTTTGTGGCAGTAGCTTAGCAGCAAATAGCACAGCTCATTCTTATCATGTCCTTTTCTGTATGCACTTCACTTCTAATGCCCAACAAGATATGTTTTATGGTTTTATTGGGAAACTCCATCACCAAATACAAGGCAACTATTTTTCACAACAATAAGCTAAAGTGGAAAGTCTTACAGGTTGCTAAAGATAACAAAGGTAGCTGGGTAATAGTTTTTTCTTCAGTATTTTCTAAGGTCTGGTCAATGAATAGGAATGGCATAGCTATTTTAATGGGGAAATTTTAATTTAGAGCCTGATTCTGGGTTAGAGAGGAGCAGTGGGTTAGAGAGGAGCAGTCCTACTGTGGATTGTCATGTCTGTCTACAACGAGTACAAGAACCACAGCTTTTGTGTTGTAGGGTGGTAGCTTTAAACTGAGGACATTAACTTCAACACTAATTTCTCCAAGTGGTGAGTAAGGTAGTAGAACTGATGGCTGCTGCATAATCTCAGCCAGTCTTGTAAACTCACAGCTGTCACCTCAAGTTAAGAAATAGAAGATAGCCCCTATTTCTTGAAGAATTTGTGAAATACATTCACCTAAATTTTGCTTGTAACATAGACAGGACATGCTGTAGAGACAGATATGTATCTCATAAAATTCCCATTCTCTGGTTAGACTGACCACCCATGTGAAACAAAGTCCCTCCCTAACCCTGTTTAAGCATAACATGGACTGCTGGATGGGAAATCTAAAATTCACTCTTAGTCTGGTGCCTATGTCTCTGTTGGACAGTGGCATTTAGTAACCCATGTCATAATGAACAATCTCCCCCTATATAAATGTTTAAAACATATAACTTGTGTAACACATTTGAGTTGCATGTCGAAGCTTATAAAAGCTCTAGTTGGCATTAGCCCATATACCTATGATCCTATAAACACATTCATTTACATTTGGTGGGAATCATGATTACCTGGCTAGGGAAGCTATACAAGCTACCTAAGGTTCTTGCAAGGGTACCCAATTATACTAAGTGAAATTAAGATTAATACAAATAGTAAAGTTGCGCTTAAAAAGGGTTAATGAGGTACTCTGTTTAATGTGGAGAGGGAGTCTATTCCACAAAAGGGGAATCTGTGGGACACAAATCTGTCCCTCCAATATGTCCTATTGATGTCACAGACCAGGTTGAGATCGCACATGCAGGTTACTTGAGTGGAGCTTGACTTGCAGATATGCAGCAGTCCCATCAAGGCAGGGTCTGAGACTGCTTTGTATGCTAGACAGAGGTCACCTATGAGGAGTCTGTAGGATACTGAATAGAGGGACAGGGCCTTTAGTCTATCTGTGTAGGTAGATGTTTGAGGCCCTGGAATCTCCTGGTGAGGAACCTTTGTGGTCTCTCCAGCTGCTGTGTGTGCTTTGTGAAGTACATGTTGAAAGGGGCATTGACTCAATAATGGGTCTTATAAGGGAAGAATACAGGGATGTTATGATCACCGTCGCTCTGGATGAGATACCCTTATTAATGAGGTGGGCCATCTAGAAAGCTCTCCATACAATGGAGGCAATATGGTGGTCAAATGTCAGTTTGCTATCAACCTGGGTGCCCAAGTCCCTCACAACTGATTGCATGCTTAGGACTTGATTATCAATGTGATAATTTGTGAGGACACCACTCCCCAAAGCAGATGATAATGCATTTTTTGGCATTCAGTTTGAGGCCATGTTTCTGGCACCAGTCATTTGATTGGGTGAAACTCTCTTGAAGGATGTCCATATCACTAGGGGAATTGATGACAGCACCCAGCTTGCAGTCATCTGCAAAACTGGTCAGCCATAGCCTACTGGTTTTGGCTTGCACCTCACAAAAGTATTTCCCAAGGAGCAGAGGCCCCTAGACTGATCCCTGGGGTACACTGCTCATCACATTAAGAGTCTACTGGTTGAGGTAGCTCCCCCTATTTTGACTAGGTGGGTTCTATCAATGAGCCAGTTTGCTACCCATCTGGTAATATATGGATTGATGCCTAGTTGAGAGAGTTTATCAAAGGCTTTGGCCAGGTCAAGGTAGGTGGTGTGTATGCTTCCCCTCATCCTCCATGGCCTTGGTGACTGTCTCAAAGAAATCGATCAAATTTAACAGACATGACCTCTCCTTGATGAAACCAAACTGTGTGGGATCGAGTGTCTTGGAGTTGCCAATGTCCTTGTTAATGAGGTCTATGATGATCCACTCCATGGCCTTGCAGGTCAGGCTAGTTAGGCTAATGGGTCTATAATTTCCTGGTGGATGCTCCACCTTTGTGCAAAGGGATGACAATGGCTATCCTCCACTCAACTAGGATGAAGCCGGTACTCAGGTGTTAGTTGAATAGGGGGCCTAATGGTGCTGCAAGTTCCTGCCTGAATTCATGTAGGATGCAGCCTGGGATGTTATCCAGTCCCATGAAGGCTGTATTTTTTGCCTCTGAGAGGGCAGTGATGACTTGATCCCTAGAGATAAGGGCAGGGGTTCAGGTACTGGAGATGTCCTGTTTTACTGATGGGGGGACAGAGGGGTGAAGTTTTCACTGAACCTGCCTGCCAGCAGGTTGGCTATATCTACAAGCATTTGTATATGTGGTGTTCTTGACCACCAGTTCTGAGCAGATCTGGGTGCTTCCCTTGAGATTGCAGACATATGTGAAGAAGGCCTTATGATTGTCTTTAGTAGATGTGGCCAGTTTGGACTTGAAGTTTGCTTTGGAGGATTTCACTAGTGCTCTTATTTGCTTGTTCAGGCTAAGGAGAGGTTGCTTCCAATCAGGCAATCCTTCTTGGTACTGGACAGCATTTTTTTTCTTTTATTATAGAGTTTATTTATTGCAGATGTCCACCAGACAGATTTACTCTTCCTTGAAGTGGATGATTTGTCCTGTCAGATATTCCTGATTCCATGCATCTATATAAATGCTCATGTAGTACTTTGGTGTAGGTTTAGACAAATGTGCAAGCTCCTATGGAGGGGAGGGGTCTGTGAAGCTATTTATACCTTCCCTCAGGAGGTTGTAATCAGCTTTGAGAATTTTTTTTGTTTGACCCTAGCTGGGGGGGGGGGGTGACTTTGAAAGTAACAGCTTTGTGGTCAGATCTTACCAGGGATGATGACACTGCAGGGATGCATTTGCATTGAGAAAATCAAGGAATCTCTGGGCATTTGTGTTTCGGCATGCATATTTCTTCCAATCTATGGTTGGATAGTGAAAGTCGCCCAGGATCAGGGTAAAGGGATGCATCTTGATAGATTTGAAGAGGTCCAGATAGGTGTATAGGTGTAGTGGGAATCTTGAGTCAACATTGGAGGCCTATAGCTGGCTATGATTTGAATAGGAGTATTGTCAATTGTTAACTGTACCTGCAGTGTTTCCTGTGTGTCATACCTGCAGTGTTTCCTGTGTGTCATACTGTTTGACCAGCCTGGAGGTGGGTATGTCTGTTGGTACATTTTTACACAATCAGCTTTACAAGTACTTTTTTTCAACACAAGCATCTGTACAAATCAGTTTGATATACAAATGACATATAATTCTTTACAAAATTCCAGCTAGCTATGCTACACATCCACTGCCTACTTCTCCTGGCATAGCTGGCAATACCTCACACCATCACATACACATTTATCTCTTCTTTGCTCTATGTGTCCTTTGGCTTCATTATTAGCTACATCTGTTAAATGGAAGATTAAGGATATCATACTTCAGGAATATTGTCAGCAGGAATTGCATTCATACAAAAGTGCTAAGATAAATAAGGATGCAGAAAAGTTTATATTTATGTGTTGAACTTGATGAAGGCCAAAGTTATTTTTTTACTGTATGCTTTGGCAAAGATAGAAAAGTAATTAGTAGAGTTTATTTTGGCTAGAAAAGCTTTTATAATATTCTAATATTTAAAGAACTATTTGATTAATTAATCTTAATAAAAAATGTTCATCTTTAAAAAAAAATAATTATGAAGTAAAGCTATGGACATTCTGCAAAATTCTGGAAAGTTATGAGGTATGCTAACTGATAAGGCTACAAACTTCATTTCTTCCAGAGGGAAACCTGCAATAACCTGGTCTACCTGAAATGGACAAATTTACCATAGCAACCAAAGTTCTTGACCAATATTTAGATCGGTAACTGCTTTATGCACCACCCCACCCCCACTAAGGTTTGTGGTGCTTCTGAATGTTCCCCTTCCAGAATTGGAGAAATGTCTGAAACAATTTCATTTAATCTGACTCCTTCCTTACTTTCTTTTTTGGAAATATACACAGCATCAGAAATGCAAGTCCTAGTCTTCTTGTCTACAAAGTTGAAGGACTGGTAAGATAAATAGTAAGTATCCTACTTGCTATGGTCTGGCATTTTCAATGCATTTGTAGGGTTGCTTGTACCACCTGCTCAGGTAGGAAAGAAGTTAGCAGAGTGTGTGTGGTGGGGAGTGTTACTAAATTAAATTTCCTATGCAGCAATCAGTAAATTAACAAGTCTATGGCAAAATATTAAAAATATTATGCTAAAATATAACAATCTTAGTTGCCAATATTCTTCACACATACAGTCAAGGATTTGTATTAATTTATATTTATCCCTTGTTTTCTTTCTTTTCATCAGACCTGATAAATGATATCTCACAGTTCTTTCAGAAGAGCCAGGCACAGCTGATCCCCCAAATGCAGAAGCAGAGGTAGCCCCAACAAAAAAGAGGTAAATTGTGTTAAAAAGTAATACTTAACATTAAAAAAATAAATAACATCAATAAATATTCAAGGAATCCAGATTAGTTCTGCATTGAGGATTAGAGCATTGCAATATTAGAAATATATCAACTACAGTAGTGTCAATGTATGAGTACCTATACTTATACACAGAACCATAGCTACCTCATCTTGTGCCTGGTGCCCATCCGAATGTAGTGACCCACCCCCTCAGCTCTTAAGTGAAGACAAGTAAAAATAGATTTTGGCTTAATATGTAGCACCTCCATACCAATGAGCTTCCTAGAGCAAACACACCCCTTGGCCCTCAGGTCTTAAGTAAAGACAAAAAAAAGGACTTCAGCATACTTTGTAGTAAGCTGATTGCTACCTTCATATCATTTGCCTCCCTACCTTCCTACAGCAGACCTATGTCCCCTCAGAAGAATAAAAAAAAAAAAAAAGTTTAAAAAAAGGCACCTCAACTTACAGTGTAGCAAGCCAATTGGTACATTCCTACTTCTAAGCTGATCCATGGCCCTCCCTCTTTCCTCTTCAAAGGGCAAAAATAAAATGCTGGTAATAATAAAAATAATGTGAAGGAAGTGAAATTATGCCCTTCTTGATCTCACTCACATTCTCTAGCACTTTTGCAGCTGTCTGCTTTGCCCTACCATTCCTATGTCTCTGATGCAAACTGGTAACCTGTAAATGGTTCATCTCCCAGGCCCATGCTTACACTTATCAAGGGTATCAGAACTCGTCAGAGATTTGTGATGCATGACTAGGCTTAAAAAGGCCCCTGTGGTAGTTAGCCTAGTAAACACCTATGAACCTAAATTACTGCCTGCATACATAAGTTCATGTTGCTTTGATATTTAGTTCTTATCATTCATTGATGTATTGCATTTCTGTCTTTTAAAAAAATTCTGAATAAAATATTAATGGTCCCATTTTTCGGTGGAATAAAATCATTTGTATTGCAGTACATATGAGCACTTTTTTCATGTGTCCTTTTACAGATCCACTTGAACATGTGGTTAGATGAGGGACAGACCACCCCCACTCCCTGTCCATCCTGGCACTGTAAGAGTGATGAGCATCCCTGGTGAGACAGCCTGGAAAGTTAGTATCTTGAGCTTCAGGACATGGTGCACACTGCAGTGGAGATCGGGGTGGAGGAGTTGGGAGAGGTGATGGGGCCTGAATCAGTCTCCTTCACTGGGCACAAGAATTATTGTTGCAGTCATATCTCACCACATAGTCACTAGAGGCCTCAACCCCCACACCACTGGGGTCCATGTACCCAGGAACATTACACATAAGTTTTGGGACAGGGAGCAATCTGAGACTCATTAGACCACAGTGAAAGTGGTAGTGGTGATGGCCTTAACCCCCCTTTTCGTGTCTGCCTAATTTCTGTCTCCCCTTCCATGTGTAAGGCCTACATAGCGTCATTGTCTGTCTTGTCTGACTTTTTTGCATTTATCAATACCTTTATCTCTTCCCTAACACTCTATTCTACTCTTACTGCCCTTTCTTCTCTGTCACCTTTTATTTAGGGCCTACCCCACCTCAAAAAATACTCATTCTATCACACCTTCTCCAGCACAACCCCCTTAATGTCTTCCTTTATTTTGTGCTCCTTTTGTGTTTTCTCTTCCTTTTCCACTTTTGCAATCTTCCTCCCTCCGCTTATTTATAAAATCCCAACCCTGGGGTCCATATAAGGGCATCTTCACAGTGTGACAAAAAAATCTATACAAGTTGCTGTATGCTGCTGGCCATCAGCATTGAGCCGCAATCAGTGCAAAACTTCATGAAACGTTCTCACTATAATAGTACAACTTGATGCTTGCTGCTGGTTGTCAAAAATTCACAGATGTATTCAGGAACTTACACATATGCGCAGCACCTATACATGTGCGAATGTTTCACACATCTTTGCATTTTTCATAGCTGACTTTACATCTTCAGCTCTGCAAAGTTATAGTGGGCATTTCTTTGCAGGCTTCAAAGGTTTCAAAACCAGTATCATTTATTCCCAGTTACTGCATTTGCATATTGGCCAAGTGATGTGATTTGCTCATTCACTTTATACTTGTCTGCCAACTGGGCTATGAATACCACACTGATAACCACATTAAAAAGTGTCAGTCCTCTTCTGCACTTTTTTAAATATTTGTGTTTAATTTCTATAATCTCTCAACATGTTTCAGAAATTTCATGTACTTATGGTATATGTTTCTCAGCTTCACTGTCACAATAGTTTTCCACTACATAGCTATGGCAGCTTTTGTAAAAATAGACTGTAGCGGGGATTCAATAAAACCTACAAAGTCATTTTCACCGCGTGTGCTTCACATAACGATGTGCACACTGGTGCAAATATTTTTAGATTCAGTAAACTCCGTGCAAACATGGTAAATATCGTGGCATGCTAATGACAGTGTAAGTAGCTGAACTGTATGCTAATCAAGCAAACCAACATGGTAAAGCAATTCAACAAACTGTAACGCAACCTTATAGACTCTGTGCCTGTGTTCCCAGTGTATTAAACAATTTTCTAATACAGCCATGGAAAGGAGTCTACAAGGACAGAAGAGCAAGTCAAAGTTGTTAGATTTGTACAGAACTGACCTTAACATGTGAAAGCAGACACATAATTGCAGTTCTATACAGGGTGAATGCAGCAAAAGGAGAGTAACAATAGCAACATATCCTTTTTAAGTACCATGACATAAATGCAGCTTCACTCCCCCACCCCCAAATGAAGAATTGTAACTTATGTAGACAGCTAAAAGTGTAAACCCCATGAAACAGACTATTCATAGTGACATGTAAGCATATGCAGTATATAGCTGACGAAATACAGCCAAAATTTCTGAAAAACAGTACTCTTCTGTGCAGATATATGGCAAAGTCCCTTGTGTGTTCAACATTCGGCTCCCCTTCAGTTTCCCTGGCTATAGGTTGCCAGCTGTGTAGATTCAGGGCTGTCGGCAGGGTGAAGATGCAAATGAGGTCTGAACTCATTAGAATTGCTGAATTCCAATAAACTGGAACTATGTAGGGATGTTCACATTGTGTAGGCAATCCCTCAGTGTTTGTTTTCAATGGATGGTAACAGTGAATGATGACAACTGGGGGTGTGTCAGGTTAGACTTAGAGAGGTGTACATTTAGGTCTGTGAGGGTGAAAAATGCACATAAGCAGTGCACAACTCACAAGTTCTGTTTCATTAAGATGCAACCTCATCTTCATTTGTTTGCAAAACGCGTCATCTCTTTCTGCTTTAAGTACTTTTTTTATTATTTTGATCATTGCAGAACACAGTGCTTAGTGCAATCACAGCAAATGAAGGAATGAATGGCAGGCTTCCTGGTGTTTGTCATGTAACTATTCCTGTGGCAGCTTGTATATGTGTAGGGCTGGAGTATAGTACAGGGTGTGCAACCTTTCCTTTCCTTTTTATGCTCCATGTTTGTGTGATATCATGGGAATGGAGGAAAGTAAAACCAATTTTGCCTGTAATTACCTTATTTACATGGAGGTGCATGGAGGTGTGCATAGTACACTAATGAGCAAACAACAGGTGTGTTTAATAATGCTAATTACAGCATAAGTGGGTGAATTACATGTTAATCAATCAATCCAACATGGTGGAGCTATTCAACAAGCTCTAAAGCATCCATTTAGACTCCATACTGTTTTTTCCTACATACCTCAACACTACTGGAGTAGCGATACAGAAAATCTACAGAGACACAATTCTAGGGGCTGCTGCTGCTGCTTTGATCCATCTGTATGTGCTACAGGCTGAAGCCATTGGTGGTACTGCTGGTGCCAATAGGCCTAGGCTGAGAAGGAAAAGGATTTTCAGGCCCTGTGTAACTTGTCAGATGCTACATGAGCATACAGGGTAGACAGGGACACACTGCAAGAACTCTGTGACCTCTGCCATAATCAACTCATAGCCAGAGCAACCAAAGGGAACCCATCCCAGTGGAAACAAAGGTATGTGTAACCCTTAGAGTCTTAGCTACAGGTACCTTCCAAAGACCAACTGGGGACATGTTGGGTGTGTCACAAACATCAGCATCCAGGATCGTTCACCAATCCCTGAATGCTATGCTCATACATGATAGTGATCACGTATATTTTCCCCATACTTCTGAGAAGAGGGCCAGAAATATGCAACAGTTCTATATGCAGAGCACTACCCTGAAGTATTGGTACCATAGATTGCACTCATGTACACATTAAGGCACCACCTGGTGAGCAGGGTAGAATCTACATTAACCACAAGGGATACCACTCCATCAACTGCCAAGTCATGTGCAATGGTCAGGGAATTATCTTTAATGTGTTTGCTGGCAACCATGGCAGTTATCATGACTCCCATATCTGGCACACATCACAGCTGTACCAGATGTTTACTATGAGGGACATCCCACAGGCCCATTTACTGGGAGGTGCTTGCTATTTACTGGAACCATAGCTGATGACACCCATCAGAAGTGCACACACAGCTAAGGAAGAGTACCATAATGAGGTACATGCTCAAACCAGAAACATCATAGATGGTGTGTTTGGGCTGCTGAAATCATAGTTCTGGTGTCTAGATATATCTGGTGAAGCCCTGCAGTATAATCCACACACACATGTACACAAATCTTCACCATAAGTGCTATGATACACAGTCCGATCCTGCAGAAATAACTGCAGCAGTATCAGCAAGGGGAAGGAAAACACATCTCCTCACCAATGCCTATGTCACCACACAGGTTACAGTCAGAGGAGGACTAGGAGGGAGAATCACCAGCTGCTGTGGCTGGAGGTAGACAGACACATGCTCAGTATGCCCTTTCTTTGGCTAAGAGACAACACATACCACATTTATTGACCACCTAGGTGCCTAATACCTTTTTCATACTCGTAAACACATAGTAAAATTGATGCCAGGCAACTCACACAACCTTTACCTCCCCATGTATTGGCTGTGTACTGCTTGTATCAGGTGGAGTCAGCCCTGAATTAAAACTGTGTCGACTGCTGCATTTACAAGGTAAGTCCTAAACCTAGAGTATATTCTTTAATAATATTATAGCATATCCTTGTATTTCTTAATGTGGTGCAGTAATCAAGTGAATATTGGTGGATTTGTACAGAAAGTACTTTAACATATGACAGCAGAGACATATTTTACTTATATGTATCTATTAGTAGTAGGCCTCAGGCATTAAAACATACCTCTCAACTGTTCAGATTTTTGCAGAATGTCTAGATTTTTGCCTCATATTTTGGTCCATTTTTCATAAAATTGTGGTTTTCCACCAAATTACTGGCAAATCATTGAAGACTGAAGTTAGAAAATAATCACAAACATCTGAGTTTTAGATTTCATACCCTTCAGGAAATTCATGCTAATGCAAAACCTGTTATTCTAACAACTTTCTAAGTTTGCAAGAGTAATACTTAAAATTGTCCTTATTTTTGGGCCTTTGTCCCACTTCTCTTTATGGCTTTGTCAAGGTTTCTTAATCTAAAAGGTTGAGTGGTATGCATCAAAGATTCACACAGTCATACCTCTCAAAAGAATTGATAATCACTGCATGCCCTCAGTTTATACCATACCTTTGTACTTGTAAATCATTAAAGAGAGAAGTTAGAAGTGTGTATTACATTGCAGTTTCTGACTTCACAGCCCTTCCCAAGATCAAACAGGCAGGATGCAGAACAAGGAAAGTAACAATAGCATCATATACTTGTTTGTGCCATAGCAGTAACTCACCTTTGCTCCCCCTAAAAGAACAGGCTAGGCATGTTTGCACCATAACAGTAACTGAGCTTTGCCACCCCCCACACAAGAGCAGTGTATGCCTGTTTGTGTCATAATAGTAACTCAACTATGCTCCCCCAGAGGAACAGTATATACTTGTTTGTGCCCTCCAACCTGGCCATCAAGTTGTTGGCAACTGCATATCATATTACTCCCAGTTAATATCCTCATACAATTTAAGGCCAATTATATGGAATAGCTTACACACTGCATGTCTTACACTACTGGTCAGATAAGTGATGAGTTACCAAGACACACACAAATGTATGACAAATCTGTATATTTACAAGCCTAATCATAACAGGTTGTGTAATCACTAAGTGCAGTATGTACAAATATAACAATAATTAAATGTACAAATAACAGCAGATTGTTTGATAGCAGTGTACATTCTGTTGCAGTTGGTTATGCAAAGAATTACTTCAGTTCTTTGCTGCAAAGCTGTTTGTGTGGCAAAGAGGAATATATCATCCATTCTGTTTTCTGACACTGCATTAGTATGTTGTCAAATCCCAAACTATGTAGAAATATTTCATGTGTACTTTCCTTTTCTACTGTGTATGTCATACATTGCTTTTCTTCATTTCACGTATGTCTTCCTGATTTTTTTTTCTTACTTTTCTTGTTTTTGATTCTACTTTTTGCACAATGCACCACACAGTGCAAACAGTGGAACCAGAGCACAAATACATTTCAGGTTTGGCTGTGCTTATCCAATTTGTGCAAAGCACAGCATTGCGGTAACATGAAAAAGCTGACACCTAGGAAACAGACAGACAGAAATAGAAACCAGATGCATTCAATTATTGCTCTTGGCCATTGTTAAAACCTGGACTGGAGTACAGATGGTACTGGGTTCTAGTACAGAGTGAGTGTGCAACCTTTGTTTTATTGCTGTGATATTGCAGTTTACAGCAATGAAAAGCAACATAGACAATGATTTCCTCAACCTTTTTGGGGAAACAGGTGTAAGTGTAGGACTGCCATACACATGGTCCTAGGTTCATATACAGGATATTGCATACACTTTTACTTTTATTGATTTAGTAATCTATGTATTATCACATTTATGATCAAATATATGACTGCAGGTATACTGTGTACTATACTCCTATAAATGTATTCCTACTATCTGTATTGGCATGGCCTTCATTTTTGCCAACAAAACATACACAACTGCCTGTACATGCAATAACCCTGAAATTGCATTGCTTGCCACTGTTGTGCTATGCTTACTGTTAGAAAAATATGTATTTGAATATATGAGAAATGCTAGTTTAAAAGCAAAGTAGTATATAATGCATTTTATTCTATTAATCATATAACAGTACAGATTAATTCATGTGTAAATGTAAGTAGTTTTGAAACTGCAGTGTGGCTTGAAACAAAGCTGATCCTTGACCCTGGCAGAATGCTAGCTCAGCAAGTTTTAATATTTATGCTTTTCACAAGTGATTATCTGCTGAGTCAGGAAATTAAATGTGTGAAATAATGAAATCTTCTGCTCTTTCCTGTTGGAATGATTTGGCCTTGTATATGTGTTACTGAGATAACACGCAGCTGTGTGAGAAAGTGTAACAGAGAACAAAGACGTGTATTAAAAGACTAAAGCTGCTATTGTATTCAAACTGATATGAAACTTTGAAGAAGTAACTTTACAGAAAGACATTATGTCTGACCAGCTGGATAGCAAGTCCGTATTGTATCTAGAGGAAAAGTTTTTTTTAAATATACAGCATCAACAGTTTTATGAATAGAGGACTGTAAGCTAAAGTGATGTAGATGCCCTGTGACATATCATGTCAGTAAGGTGGGCATAGCTTAAATGTTAAACCTATATAAAATTGTGTGCTTCCTGTTTCATGTCAGACAAAATTCTGTACTTGTACGTTTTTTGCCTCCTGGTGTACACTAGTAAACTTTTTAACCTGAACCTCCAGTGTATTGAAATTTTATTTTAACAGTTTGGTCCTTCGAGCCGGATTCCCTTGGTAAGCCGCAGATCAGAGCGTATCAGTGGTCGAATACTGCGCAGGAGAAGTTACCGAAATGGTTCTTCTTGAGTGAAAAGACCTCCGACTGAATTGTCGTGTAAAGAGGCTGGCCACTTTCTGATCTGTGGCCGAAAAGCAGAACTTGGACTTTCTCAATACCAGAGGCTCAGGTAGGAAGAATTTGCCTTTTTTCTGTTTTAGATCAGGGACTAGGTAACAGTATATTGTTGTCAAGATTTGTTTTGCAGATCAGGGACAAAAGGAAGTACTGTATATTTGGTCATAGATCAGGGTAACAGAATAAAGTAGGCAGTTATTCTAGATAAACTGTGAACAGGAGCTGAGAACTTGATATCACGTGATAAAAAAAAGGGTTACGTAACATTTTTCTTTGACATGGGTAACCAGTGCACTAAAACATCGCGAGATCCGCCCCTAACTAAAGATGCAAAATACATGCAATTACAACGTTCTGATAACGTTAGGTATTATACGAAATGGGTTAATAAATATGAATTTGATGGTAAACTAGATAAAACTTCACTAGTTAAACTCCTTAAACAGCTCAAATCTGATGCGGAAGGTCAGGCAAAAAAGCAATGCCAATTAGGCATTCCTCAGGCACACAGGTGGATTGAGGAAGCAAATCGTAGACAGCAGAAGCTGAAAAATTCAAAAACATTATTTTTAGACAAAGAGGATAATAACTTGGTAATAGCAACAGCTCCTCCTCCTCCTCCCTTGCCCCCTCCCTTACTCTTTTCAGGATATGAAGCATGTGGACAGGCTGGTCCACCTCCATGTTATCCTGAGGTTTCAGCAAGACCACAACCATTTGTTAGAGATCCTGTTGAAACTAGGTCCCGAACACGTAAAACACATAGGGACACAGAATCATACCAAATAGAGAGAAATCTACAGGATGAGAGTGAGGAAGAAATATGCCCACTTATACAAGTTCCAAATCCTCAGGCAGAACAGGAAGGACAGGACCCAACACTCTTAGTATATAGACCATGGACACCGGAAGATATCCGGAAGGCTACTGAGGGAATCCCCCATCCGAAAGTTAATTTTACAACATTTTTAGAAGATTTACAAGGCATGAGGTTGAGTTACCTCTTGAATGGGGAAGAAGTAGAAAAAGTAGTAAGACAAATTATAGGTCCAGATTGGCACATGATTTGTGGCAACTGGAATCCTCATAATGCAGAATTTAAACCACTCCCACATAGTGACGCAGAGTTAGACAATAGAGTGAAAGGTCTGACAGACCGAATCTCTGAGAAATGGAAACCTAGAGCAGACTGGACTTGCATTAATCAATGCATACAACAGGAAAATGAGACAATAGATGGGTATTATGCTAGATTATTAGAATGTTTTAATAATCATAGTGGTATGTCGGTTCCTGAGAACCGAACAAATGATTCCCCGTATGAACAACAATTAAAAAATGCATTTTTGAAAGGTTGCATTGCACCTATTAGTAGCTTTATTACGAAGCATATGATAGACCATCGAACAGGGAGGCTACAAGCCTTACTCGAATATGCTAGACATGCTGAAAGACATTTTAATAGTAAAAAGAAAAAGAAGGCGCAAGTCTTCACTGCTGAAGACGGAGCTGAAGTATTTGTATGCCCAGGGAAACAAACAGTCTGACAAACGATCAGAAGATTTTGAAGAGAGGAAAAAGAGAGGTGAATGCTTCAAGTGCGAGAAAAAGGGACATCTAGCAAGGGATTGTAGGCAAAACAAAAAGGTAATTACAGAAGATAAGGGAGATGAGGACTGACTATATGATAGTGAAGATACATCATGTGAAAGTCAGAAATCATCAAGAAAAGTTACTAAACAGAAAACGAATGTAAATGTGATAGAAGGAGTAGAGGAAGCACAAGTAGATATGGAGAATGAAGAAAGTGAAATTTTGGACTTAGCATTATTGAGCTTAGAGCTCTACTTAGCAGATACGAAACCAGAAGTTACACTTCTGGTGGAGGGAAGAGAAGTTAAATTCCTGTGTGACTCAGGAGCATCACGGACTTTGATACACCCCTCCAAGTTACCAGAACATTCCAAATCACCTGATTATATATTAGTAAAAGCAGCAAACGGACAGCTATACAGGGAACTACTTTCCCATGATATAGCAATAACTGACCCTGTTTCAGGTATGACCCAGAGAAGTAAAATTGTTGTTTCTGCAAAGTGTCCAGTAAACCTATTGGGCAGGGACCTTATGCAGATATTTGTCATAGCAGTAGTTCCAACTGTACAAGGTATGGAGGCACAGAGACAAATGGATACCTTTGTAGTGCGATCGGAGGGTGAAACTTTTTACTGGTACAGCCAGGACCTAGTCACGACTGGTCCAGGGGCAGTAACTGAGGAACTGATGAACTTAGCCAGTAAAGCCCCCTCCCTTGACACTGATTGACAGCATTTGTTACACTGTACTCTATACTACTGTACTACACCAGGATCTGATAGAGAGTATGAGCAAGAATTGTTTAGAAATCGTGCAACTAGATTGGTTTTGCGTACTTTGTACTGGGATACTGAGGGGAACAGTGTAGTTAGTTGTTCGTTACCTCAAGAATTCCTTGCAATGTATAGATCAAATTGGTTACCACATGTCAGCTTGACAAAGAACAAAAGTGTCAAATGGGAAGACTTAGGAGAAAAAGTAACAAGATGGGAGAAACAGACTGATTTAGAACTATCAGAACAAGGGATACAAAAACAAAAACTGAATTGGTTGACACAGACACATCCAGCTGTACACTTGCAATCTAGAGAGGACAGCTGATTAGCGTTCTTATTAGAAGAAGAAGAAAAGGCTTTATGTGAAATTCCAACAACTCTTTAGTCAACAGGCAAGTCAGATGTAGGACTTATTCGAACAGCAGGACCAGTTACAATTACCCCAAAGTCAGCTTTTAGACCACAGAAAAGACAATACCCTTTGAGAAAGGATGCAGAAATAGGAATTAAGCCTATAATAGCAGCATTACTCAAAGAAGGAGTACTGGTAGAATCTCCTGATTCACCATGTAATACACCCCTATTTCCTGTTAAAAAAGCAAGCGGGGAATGGCGGATGGTACAAGATTTACAAGCTGTAAATAATGCAGTAATACCTAGAGCACCTACGGTGCCAGACCCACATACTTTGTTAAATGATTTAGAACCGCAACAGAAATATTTCTCTGTGGTAGATATTAGCAATGCTTTCTTTTCAATACCTATACATCCTGATAATCAATATTGGTATGCATTTACATTTCAGGGTAGAAGGTATACATATACTCGACTACCACAGGGATATTGTGAGAGTCCAACAATATTTGCACAAGAAATGGCTAGCAACCTGGCAGGGTTTACCCCACCGGGAGGTAGTCAAATTCTACTTTACGTAGATGACATCTTGCTAGCAGCCCCCACCCAGCAACAGTGCAGGGAGGATATTATTGAAATTTTTAGCAACACAAGGACACAAAGTAAACAAAAGTAAGTTACAACTTTGGAGAAAACAAGTTAGATACTTGGGATATGTAATATCCAGTGAAGGTAGAATATTGGATGAGGAAAGAAAAACAGCAATTTTGCAAGCACCCAAACCAACAACCAAGAAAGAAATGATGTCTTTCTTGGGCACAACTAATTTTTGTCGGAGTTGGATACCAAATTATGCTTTGGAATCTGCTACACTGACTGACTTGATATATAAGACACCAATGGCAGCACAAGATATCTTACAATGGACACGCAAAGCAGAAACAGCTTTCTGCAGGTTGAAGCAGTTGATAGCTTCTTCATTAGTTTTAGGACTTCCGAATTATCATAAACAATTCTTTCAGACCGTAGATTGTAGGCAAGGATATATGACGTCAGTATTGACGCAACAACATGGGGATAAGCAATGCCCCATAGCCTATTATTCATCATATTTAGACCCAGTGGCGTGATCTTTGCCTCACTGTGTACAAGCAGTGGTTGCAGCTGCAATGGCAGTACAGGCTTCGGCCTCAGTGGTGTTATTCCACCCTCTCACATTGAGAGTGCCTCATGCAGTTGCAATAATTTTACTGCAAGAAAAAGTGGCATACCTTTCCCCTGCTAGACATCTTTCATGTATGACTATACTGCTGAGCCAACCTCATATGACAATTGAACGATGTACGACATTAAATCCATCAACACTACTCCCAACTCCTGCGGATGGCACACCACACAGCTGCCTGCAGGAAATTGAACAGTTAGCTTTACCTAGACAAGATCTCACAGATATGCCATTGGATAATGCCGAGGTGACATATTACGTGGACGGCTCATGCAGAAGGGGTCCTACAGGGAAGAATCTGGCAGGGTATGCAGTAGTTACAGACACTGAAATTTTAGAAGCTCAATCCTTACCACACAACTTATCTGCACAAGCAGCAGAATTGATAGCTTTGACGAGGGCATGTACTTTAGCAAAAAACAAGTGTGTGAACATATATACTGATAGTCAGTATGCTTTTTCTACAGTTCATGTATTTGCACAACAATGGAAAAACAGAGGAATGATAACATCCAGTGGAAAAGCTATTAATCATGCGCAATTTATTTTGGAGTTATTAGAATCTATTCAGTTACCTACCAAAGTAGCTATTTGCAAATGTGTAGCTCATACAAAACAGCAGGATAAGATTTCAAAAGGCAATGCACGAGCTGATGCAGCTGCAAAGCAAGCAGCCTCAGACTCAGAAACTTTACTTTTAAATGAGGAATTACAACCCTCTGAGATTTTAGATTTAGACATGTTAAAAACAATGCAGACACTTACTACAAAAGCAGAGAAACAAAAATGGGTAAAACGAGGTGCAATTCTTGAGAATGGACTGTACATTTCCAAAGAAAGAAAACAGATATTGCCATTTAATTTATTTAGATATGCAGCTTTGTTGAGCCATGAGCAGTGCCATATCTGAACATGGGGGATGGTACAGTTAGTAAACCGAATATTCCAAACATACGAATACACAAACTACACAAAAAAATTTTGTGCAGCTTGTCATACTTGTAACAAGCACCATGCACAAGGAGCATTTAAAACTAAGCAAGGAAGTTTTCCTATACCACCATACCCGTTCCATACTATTTGTATGGATTTCATAGAGTTGAATAAATGTGAAGGGAAAAAGTTTTGTTTAGTTATTGTAGACATGTTTTCTAAATGGGTAAAAGCTTTTCCAACCAAAAACCCGGATGCAGCAACAGTGGCGAAAGCCCTGATAATGGAAGTAATCCCTAGATTTGGCATTCCGGAAAGGATTTATAGTGATAACGGCACACATTTTGTAAACCAGACAATCCAGCAACTTGGTAGATTTTTTGGTATCTCCTTAAAGAACCATTGTGCCTACCACCCACAGTCAGCAGGACTGGTGGAAAGGTACAATGGTACCCTAAAAGGTAAACTTAGGAAGCTAATAGAGGAAACCCAAAAGAATTGGATATACTGTCTGCCTTTAGTACTGCTGAGTATGAGAATGGTTCCAAATGTAAAAGGTTTGACTCCCTTTGAAATGGTCTTTGGGAGAGCATATTATGTGCCTCAGTGGAAAGCTCTCATGACTGCAGAGCAAGAGGCTGACAGTTCATTAGCTAGTTATATGAGGAAACTGTTAACAAATAAATCTGTTTTGCAGTTTAACTCTTTTTCAGATAAGGAACAGACCAGACCGGTGGAAGTAGCCTTGGCCCCAGGATCGTGGGTTTGGCTGAAAGTGACGAAAAGGAAGAATTGGGCAAGTCCAAAGTGGGAGGGACCGTACCAGGTTCTGTTGGCAACGCCTACTGCAGTCAGAGTGGCCGAGAGGATGTCCTGGGTTCATTTGACGCATTGTAAACCGGTAAAGAACTTTCAACTTGATAAAAACTTTGTGACTGTGACTGATACACAACCAGACCAAGATGGCCAAAAACAAAGCAAATAGAAATTTAGATCAACCCCAGAGATGTTGCATAATCATTTTGTTGAGTGTACATTTATTGACTGTAATTGTGACAATTTTCCTCTTGTTGTGGTTTATCCTACACACAACCACACAAATGAAAGTGGGAAGGCGTGATGAAACGTCTATAGACTGGCATCCAAATTTTAACACATACCTAGCCATGAAATGTGTATATGCAGAGACTATGAACATTTCAAATTGCTGGGTTTGTACAGCTATACCAACAGCATATGGAGGACTGATAATGTCCGCTGTCCCTTTGGGGATAAATGAGACTTGGGAGAATTTACTTTTCGATACAGGAACTGTGAGATCACAGGACAAAATAGCTTTATTTTTACCTGTCACACAAAAAGGAGTTGTATGTTTTTATAAAAATGACACCCTCCAGGTGGGCTGGAGAAATTGTAATATAACCATATCTTACCGATGTTATATTAAGAATGGTAATGGCAATACTTTTTGCAATACTAATTATGACTCGTATTTAAACTCATTGAAAACAACTATGAATGACATTCGAAAAAATCCAGTTTTGTTTAAACAATTATCAGTTATAGATCAGAAAATGTTTCATGCAGGGCTGATGCATATTAGTACTAAAGTAGAAAACTGTTATTTTATTTGTGGGGAAAAAAGCATATAAATGGTAACCTGAGAATTGGTCCGGCAGTTGTTTTTTGGGTTATTTGGTTCCGGCAAAAAGACATACTGCAGAATTACGTTTGAGTAAGATACGAAATGTAAGAGAAGCAGCACGAAAACCCAAAGGTCCAGTTGAAAAACCTGTGAATCCAGTTGGAAAGATCGAAGCTGGCTGGAAAGACCACAATGCAGTAAAAGACAAAAGCGAATTGACTCATATGGACTTGAGTGACAGTGTTATATCTTGGGCAGGAATATTCCCAGCCTATGGAGCAGTCATATCGATCTGGGAGCTGAGGAAGTTGTCGAAACTTCTCGAAGTAATGAGTAATGCAACTTTTTCTGCCCTAGAACTGGTGACTGATGAACTGAATGCAATGAGAACTGTTGTGCTACAAAATCGAATGGCTCTTGACTTCACCCTAGCGGCAAGAGGTGGTACATGTGTGCTTATCAAAAGAAGAATGCTGTGCTTATATTCCTGACAATCGTCATGAGATCAATAACCACCTAAAGGTAATTCAGCAAGTATCAGCCATGACTGAACCAGACCCAAACCCACTGATGGACTTTTTCCAGAATCTATTTGGGGGGTGGGGTTCCATCCTAATGAATATTCTGATTGCCGTTTGTGTGGGTATACTCCTAATAGGAGCATGTGTTTGCTGTGGAATTCCCTGCATGAAAAGATTAATCAAAGATTTTATTGATGTATCTGTTACTGAAACTTTGTACCAAGATATTGAGATTGAAAGATTGATCTCAGATGACATTTTTTCTGAAGTATAGATTGAATGACTCACCTAGCTGAAAATCCTAAGTGGAAAAGGCTAGGAGATGAAATGACACTATGCATACTTCAAAATAGAATAAAAAGTATTAATAGGGGGGAAAATGTTAGAAAAATGTGTATTTGAATATATGAGAAATGCTAGTTTAAAAGCAAAGTAGTATATAATGTATTTTATTCTATTAATCATATAACAGTACAGATTAATTCATGTGTAAATGTAAGTAGTTTTGAAACTGCAGTTTGGCTTGAAGCAAAGCTGATCCTTGACCCTGGCAGAATGCTAGCTTAGCAAGTTTTAATGTTTATGCTTTTCACAAGTGATTATTTGCTGGGTCAGGAAATTAAATGTGTGAAATAATGAAATCTTCTGCTCTTTCCTGTTGGAATGATTTGGCCTTGTATATGTGTTACTGAGATAACACACAGCTGTGTGAGAAAGTGTAACAGAGAACAAAGATGTGTATTAAAAGACTGAAGCTGCTATTGTATTCGAACTGATATGAAACTTTGAAGAAGTAACTTTACAGAAAGACATTATGTCTGACCAGCTGGATAGCAAGGCCGTATTGTATCTAGAGGAAAAGTTTTTTTAAATATACAGCATCAACAGTTTTATGAATAGAGGACTGTAAGCTAAAGTGATGTAGATGCCCTGTGACATATCACGTCAGTAAGGTGGGTATAGCTTAAATGTTAAACCTATATAAAATTGTGTGCTTCCTGTTTCATGTCAGACAAAATTCTGTACTTGTACGTTTTTTTGCCTCCTGGTGTACACTAGTAAACTTTTTAACCTGAACCTCCTGTGTATTGAAATTTTATTTTATTTAACACTTACCATTGTGCAAATGTACTGATAACCAGCAGGTATATAGTTAGATACTCAATATTAACTGTCAGATGTCAGCAGTGTGGCTCACATTTGAACACTGCTTAGCTACATGCAAACAGATGTATCTCACATGAGTGTACACTTTGTTAATCATCAAGCAAATCCACTGCTCATTGTGCTATGGCACTGTATATGTTGTTCTTCTTTCGGCTTTTCCCGGTTAGGAGTCACTACAGAGGAACTCCAGTCCGCTAATGATTGGCAGTAAATTTTTATGGTGCTGAGCTGCCAGCCCGACGCCCAACCTTCAATGAAGGCACGCGCATTCACGCATGTCTTTTGAATGCCACTTGACTGCAGGGAGGACATGCAGACTCCACACAGAAGGCGCTCTAGGTGAGAATCGAATGGGAGAACCCCTTGCTGTGAGGCAACAATGCTACCGCTGCACCACGCTTTATTATTGGTGTTTATTGTCCATTTCCCTTGTATGACATAAAACTACATGTAGAAATATTGCAAACTAAGGGTTCGATCTAACTATACATCATATATTTATAATGGACTTAGGACTTTTGATCGAAAGATCAAAAGTCCGAATCTATTATCACCGAACACACTTTAGCAAAAGTGCTTTTCACTGAAAAAGCGCTTTCGTTAAAATGTGTTAAAAAAAAACATTTATGCAGGGGGGCTTGCACCCCTCATGTAGAGGGCAGTGCCCCCCACACTCCCACCTTATTATTCTCACTCTGAGATTGCACTACAGTGGGGAAAAGTGAAAAATTCCCTTAACCACACCGTCGTATGATCTCCACAGCAGTCACTCCCCCACAACTCCCTCTACCAACAGGCATACTTCCGCAAAAGTGCTTCTTTGGTGAAAAGCACTTTCACGTAAGTATGCCCGGCTGTTTCAGATTTGTTGAAATGGCAATTCACACATTAGTCCTAGACCTATTTATAATACATCCACATGTTGCCCCTCCCCCCCCATCCAAGAATTACAACCCTGGGATTTCAGTACTTTTTCTACACATATATCAACAACACTACAAAGTGCAGTATATAATGTTTTATGCTCCCTCATGGATAGGGTTAGTTGTTGGTGCTCACAACCTTGTGATATTGTGAGGTATTGCCAGCTGTACCAGGAGAAGTGGGACAGTGCATGTGTGGCATATGCCAACATGGCTGGCTGAAGTTTTGTAAATAATCTTATATCATTTGACTGTCACACTGATTTGTTTAGATGCCTGTATTTATGTATTTTTAAAAGTTGCTTATGTTAAAAATGATGCAACAGAATCTTAACAGAGTTCTGCAGGTGAATTGTGCCAGAGTCAGATGACTAGATGTGATGTCGTTCTATAACCAACTGAAAGATGGAACTCTGGCAAAAGCAGTTTGTTGTTTGTTTTTGTCTTTATTTGGAATCTGATATAAAAGATCTCATCTTGCCTTGTGGAAGTGAGCATCTCAGCAGTGCATCTTGCCTTGCTATACTAAGTGAGTTAACTAGGGACAGTTTCTCTTTAGTTCTGTTAGTAATAATACAGGGAGATTAGTTTAGTATTATATTCTTTTTTTTTCTGCATCTGTGAAATTCTATCCAACCGTTTTATGTTCATATTTCCCGTGACTGAAACTGTGTTGTTTATTGTAACTAAATATTAAGTGTTCTCCTGTTTTCTATTTTATTATTCATTATTAAATATTTTTATACCTTTTCATTGTGGCTGGTCTTTTAGAGAATACTTTCAAAATCTTGAGAATACTTGTCCTTATTTTAGTGACAATGTGGCAACTCTGATAAGCCTTACTGCTTCGGTCAAAGTCTATCATTTATATCAGTATTCATTTGACACAGTATAATTAGTTACACTTTATAAGAGCCTTAGAGTATCTGGCTGGTGGCCGCAATCTACTGTGTAGTCTTAAGAAAGGGGACACAGCTGGTGAATCTGTGTCAGCCTTTCCGAGGTGTGTGTATGTTGTGTGAAAAGCATATATTCAAGTGTGTGTGTCAGATACTTGGAATTGAGACACAGTGTTCCAAGGTGGGTCTTGTTTGGGATCTGGAAAGACAGAGAGCTCAGTCCCAGTGGTGTGTGTTTCCTGTGTGCTCTTGGGGGAAATTGTGTTTAATGCAGAGAGCTGCATTTGAAATACTGTGTAAAATCATTCCTGTTTTTAGTGACTGCCTCTCACCAATGTCACTGGTGTGGATTGAGGCTCCTGGATTACTGCCTCCGGTTAAAGAGAGGCTGTCACAGTAATATATAATGTTGTATGCTCTCTCATGGACAGGATCATTTG
This sequence comes from Protopterus annectens, assembly GCF_019279795.1. NCBI lineage: Eukaryota > Metazoa > Chordata > Ceratodontiformes > Protopteridae > Protopterus > Protopterus annectens. Next base: position 523,313,162 of record NC_056729.1, read on the forward strand.
GTTCCCAATTAGATGAACAAACGCTTAAAATGTCGAGTACGACATGCTCGACAGCTTTTAAGTAAACGTTCATCTAAGGAAAACCTAAGAATATCGAAACAAGGAGTTTCAAAAAGTTATAGTTGGCCAGCCATCAGGAAGCCAACGGCTGACATCAGAACTTTCACCTTGTGTAGTCGTTCTTACAGTCCTCCACTGTGGTGCAGTCTTGTTGCTTACCCTGTGTAATGTTATGACAGTCCTCCACTGTGGTGCAATCTCAAAGTTGGTATATTTAAGTAGGGGGGTGGGGGGCACAGCCCCTCACATTGGGAGGTGTGGGGGGGTGAAGCCCCCAACTTTATTTTGTTTGCTGATTTGTTTTTGTTTTTTTGGGGGGGGTTAATGGTGCACAGTACATTTTAGCCATCAGTCATTGGCTTCCTGATGGCTGTCCAACTATAAGTTTTTAAAACTCTTTGTTTTGACATTATGGGGTTTTCGCTTAGATGAACATTTGCTTAAAAGCTGTCAAGCATATCGTACTCAATATTTTAAGCATTTGTTCATCTAATATAGACCCGGTCAGCTGGTGGTGCTCACATCTTCACTCTGCTAAACTGAAACATCCAACTATGTTCAGTAAGGGTACTTGTATTGTTACACAGCTAGGCTTCTAAACAGCCTAGTGCTATTAGACTAGTAGCCTCATATGACACTATGAAGCTATGTGCCTATGCAGACTTTCCAAGCCATTGTCTGCTACATGGCCTGCTGATGTCATCTACTATAAGTACTCCTGCAAGGCCTGTATAAATCAGACTTGTACTGTGGTGCTTTCATTAAGTACTGTGTTCTGTAGTCTGTGGACTTAGGTAGGGGTTCTGTTCTCACTGCAGTCAACTGCGTGTGTCTAGTCAGTAGAGTATATGTGGTATTCTACGGTTACTTCTCCAATGGCATGAACTGCCAGTATTTTGATACTTGCACAAGCCTACATATCCATTTCATGCAGCCCTCCCAAACGGTTGTTTCACACATTGCCTGCTGATGTCATCTACTATAAGTTCACCTGCACAACTGTATAAATCAGACTTGTACCATAGCCCTTGTGTTAAATGCTGTGTTCTGTAGTCTGCGCACTTAGATTGCTAGGGATTCTGTTATCATTGCAGTCAATTATGTGTGTCTAGTCAGAGAAGTAGACATAGTATCCTACAGTTACTTCTCCAATGGCATGGACTGTCAGTATTTTGATATTTGTTCAAGCCTACATATTTATTTCATGCAGTCTTTGAACCTGTTGTCACCCACATGGCCTGCTGATGTCATCTGCTATAAGTTCACCTGCATTCCTGTGTAAATCAGAATTGTGCCATGGTGCTTGCATTAAGTACTCTGTTCTGTCTTCTGTGCAATTGGATAGGTAGCGGTGTTATTCTTACTGCAGTTAATTGGGAATGTGTGTGTGTGTGTGTGTGTGTGTGTGTGTGTGTGTGTGTGTGTGTGTGTGTGTGTGTGTGTGTGTGTGTGTGTGTGTGTGTGTGTGTGTGTGTGTGTGTGTGTGTGTGTGTGTGTGTGTGTGTGTGTGTGTGTGTGTGTGTGTGTGTGAGCTGTTGCTTGACATTGCCACAACCATTTTACACCAGCATGTGGGACACTTATCCAGTCATTAATAGACACTGCTGATGTCATCACCTGTAAAGTGTTGTCTGACACACTCCAAGTCAGACATGAGCTGTTGCACTTGTGTAAAATACAGTGCTCTGCAGTTCTGCGTACTTAGGCAAGGGGTGCCATTCTCACTGCTGTTAAATGAGTGTGTGTGTGTTTGTGCTCTTGTTTGACATTACAGAGATCTTTTTACACCAGCATGTGGAACACTTATTTTGTTTTCAACAGGCTATGTTTATGTCATCAGCTATATGGCAGTTTTGGATATGCAGTAATCCCACCAGGGCATGGTCATATAGTCATCTGGAGGCCAGGCAGATGTGATCTTATCCTATACCAGACAGATTACAGTGACATTGGCTTTTAACGCATTACAACAAAGTATGCCTCCAGGCATTTCTGCAGTTACCTACTACTGTGCCTCTAGGCATCAAATATTGCTTGTTCATATTTGCATTAATAATTCCCAAACCATGCTACATGAAAAGTATCAGAATATTTTATCTTGAAGCATACATGATTAGAAACACAATTGTATCGATATTTGACCTCTGTCAACAAGTATTTGTTAGAACTATAAGATGATAACTTCATTTTTAAAAGGCTCAAGCCACGCCCATTGGGAGTTAAAGGTACACACTCAAAAGAGATGTACTAGAAGGAATAAGTTAAATTATCCACATACATCATGGCATGATTTGTAACCTCTGTGTTATGTTGATGAGAAAGACTTGTGGTCTCTCCAGTGGCTCTTTCTATATCTAAGCTGACACATCTAGTGAAAGTAAGGCAGCCTGCAGTGCTGTTGTGATTTCCTCCTCCCAAACAGTAATCACTCACAGCTGCAATCCATTAATAATCTACATCATATAAAAAGGCAACCCTATAGCTAGGTAAACTAATGTTGAGAAGAGTTCTATATGTTTGGAACAGTGAAAGAAAGCATTTTCTTCAGGATATCTGTTCAAAGGATTATTGAATTTGAGAAGGTATGGTTCCATTTTGTCACCTACATACTGCATGTGCTTGAATGTATTTAACAATAATGTGAAGCACAGGCTTTTACACTGTTATCCATATACTTTATATAGAAGTGCACTGATGGTATGGCCATGTTTGTCAAGCCATTTCAGAGGTAGACATGATCTTGTAAGGATTGTGAAGTAAGAAACTGCAATGTGTATAATTTCTTTCTAACATGACTCTTAAAGGATTTTCCAGTCCAAACGTATGGTGCACTTTGCAGGTCACGCCATGATGTTCAGAACTTAGAGCTGCATGACATCACAGCATTTTCTTTTCCTTTCCTTAGTTTTCTTCATTTAAATTTCTTTTTTTTTTGTCACTGTTTGCATGATGTGATACATAGAGCAAACATTGGAAAAAGAGAACCAGGACCACCCAGGAAGCAAACAGCCGAAAATAGAAAATATACTGTGTACTATATTCCTGTCAATGTATTTCTGCTATGTGGACTGGCCCGGCCTTCACTTTTACCTAAAACACATACACAAAGGCTTGTACATCTAATAACTCTGAAATTGCATTGTTTGCCAATGTTGTTCTCAGGTTACCATTACCCATTGCTGAGCACCATGTTTGCGGGATGGTAAGCATCGCACAACCTTTTCAAACAGTGTGCACACTCCCAGTAAGTGCAATAACTGCAATTGGCTAGAAACCATCATTCCACATTGGTCTTGATCTAAGGTAGGCATTGTAGGCATTCGTGGGCAAAGAGTGAAATTTCATGCTCAAAGATGGGGTGCCCAGGAGTCCAAAGTGTTTGTTGGGCTCCTAGTGAAGGAATATGGACCCAGGCTATTGCAGAGGGAATATTCCAGCTCAGAGTACAAGTCAGAGGCATAGGATAGTCTTGCCCAGGCTGTGACTAGTGCGACCAGTTTCCCCAGCATGAGTGAGCAATGTAGACACCACTACAATGACCTCTGGAGGAGGAAGAGGGATACCCTCGAAAATTGGATTGTGGAATGTAGGACTATGAACACCCAAGAGATGTGTAAATATCAATTGCAGAGACTACTTGTAAGAGTTAAAAGCTGAGTATAGTCAGGACTGATATTCATAATGGGATTCTGTTCTGTTCTACTTTTTCCACAGCTGTCACAGAAAGAGAACTGAATAAGAGAACCTATGCAGCTAGATTGGCCCAGATGAGAGAAGCAAGTAGTATGTAGGCAGCAGAACAGTACTATTACTGTAGCATTAAATGTTTAAGATAGTTTTTTAGGGGTATCTCATACAGTTGTATTACAGTGAGCATGCATATCTCAAATGTAAAAGCAAGTATGCATGCATTACTGTGTAACGCAAACCAACAATTCAATATTCTAATACCAAAATGAGTAGGCATCTCTCAACTGTAAAAGCAAACTGTGCATGCATTAGCCTGTAGGCCAAACCAATGGTACAGTAGTAGACAGTAGTCAGAGGACACGTCTTCTTGACACACTTGATTTGGTCCAATTGGCTATACAACATGATTGTGTTGTGGTCACCCCACTCTCTCTGGAGGTGACAGTGCAAATTCAGCTAATATTCTGCACATATTATCATTTTTTACTGTTGAAGAAATGGATAGCTATGGTTCTTTCCTACCTGCCTCCTGCACATTCCTACTGTTATTTAACTTTGCTCTTCCACCTGCTTGATCCCCATTTCACCACTGCCCTATCTTCCCCATTTCTTTTCTTTAAAGCATTATTGCCTGATGGTGTGCATCACATACCAACATACAGCATCGGTTATGCAAAAAGCAGTTAAAAGTATTAGATAAAACTGTATTCATGATAAAGCGTAGATACATATTTCTATAGTGTGGCAACCAGCAGGACTGTGCATCAGTAAGCAGTGTGCAAACTCGAGCAACATTACTAAAGTCTAACAAATTGCATTGAATCTCTAAAATATACCTGCTAGTTAACTGACTCTGTGGCAGCAAGTGTTTATGCATTGCTGTTGGAGGCAAATGTTACTGGGTTCAAATACAGGTGTAGGTTGTACATGTACAAGTGTCTATGATACTTTTAAATACATTTGCATATATTGCTGCCATTCACCATTGCTTCACATTGGTGCAAGATGTGAACCATCGCTCAGTATTTGGGCCAAATGATCCTGGATTCTAATATAGGTGTATGTAGTACTTTTACAGGTGTCTATGATACACTGACATACATTTATATACAGGTGTCATTCACCATTGCTTAGCAATGGTGCAATAATGCTTTATAAAAAAGAAATGGGGAAGATAGGACAGTGGCGATATGGTAAGCAAGCATGGGTGAGTACAAAGAGAAATCCTTGCTAAACTGTGACAGTTACTATAGATTGCATAAAATGCATGTGCTACTTAACTGACTCTGTAGCACCACCTATTAATGCTTTGATGCATTCCTTTTTGGGGCCACATGATACTGGTTGTGGATCGAGGTGTATGTATATGCTGTTCAGACAGCTCATGCTAATGTACAACCTATTTAATCTATCAACTTTCTACATGTGAAAATGCAATATTGTATATCTGTACATATTTTATAGGCCATCGTCCCCCATTATGTATGCCTTTGCTCTTTCTCAATGGGTGTCACTCATTCGTCTCTAACACAAATAATACGAAGGCTTGGGGTTTCGTTCAGATGCTTTAATATATATACAAACACATTAGGATGGATAGCAACATCTTTAAATATGAATGAACTAGTTAACAAACAGACCTTACATACATACATGTTCACATTTCAACAGCTAACTACGAAATGGCAGTCAGGCTAGCACGTACTTAATATTTATATTCTAGTGCAAGCCCTTGGATAGCTTGTTAAAGGTATATTCACACTCACTAATCTACATCCTCACTCTTAAAAAGATTGCCATTTGTGCAAAACAATAGCAGAGATAGGCATGCATTACTAGTACATCAGGAACAAAACACAATGTTCGTGTCCAAGTTGCTTCATACCTGCTCCAGGGTTTAGAGATTCAACCATATCTCTTTACATAACAGCTGGTACTAAAATTATCAACAGGGACAGTCTGCAGTGCACATCTTGTATCAGGAACTTCTGGATTCATCATAGGAACAGGAATGTCCTCTGGAACTTCCTCTGGAATTGGAACACCGGACAACCAACTCTGAGATAAAGAGTCTCTTTCACAGGCTATATGCTGTAGTGTACACTCGGATAGCTGTAGTAAATGCTTCCAGTTCTGCTTAAAAGTTGTTCCTTCTGATTCCACAATAAACAGTCTCAGCTCTGGACCAATATTCTTCATGACACCAATCTGATCATAACCAATCTACTTAATAGCGAATGTGTGATAAGAGACCTTGGGACCCAGGTGGACAGTAGTCTCTCTTTTGATAGTCATATCGCCACAGTAGTCAGAAAGTCCTTCTACATGGCACACCTCATCATAAAAGGGTTCTCATTCAGGAAAAAAGAGGTCATTGTTCCCCTCTACTCGACACTCATTAGACCCATTATAAAGTACAACACCCCTTTCGGAATGTACCTCACAAGACATCTGCAGTAGCTGGAAAGGCCACAGATGTACCTCACAAAGAGGATTACTGGCCTCAAACAACTGCCCTACACTGACCGTCTCAAAAAACTTCAGCTTTACTTCGTAGCATATCGCATACTCCGAGGTGATATCTGCCTAACCTATAAAGCTATGTCAAACCCAGAGCTGTTGGACATGCTACACCTAAAGAAATCCCAATCCCTCCAAGCTACACGCTTTAGGGACATAAACCTTGTCACCACAATAAACAGAACATGCTGGAGGGATAAATTCATGTCCCAGAGACTTCTCATACTCTGGAACAGGCTACCCATCTATGTCAAGCAAAGTTCTCCATTAGCACACTTCAAGAAAAATCTTGATGAGTGGATGGGAAATAGGAAATACACCCTGGGGATCACTTCTGTGTCTCTGAATGACAGTGGCACAGGAAAATAACTTTCTTGGGTAGCATAAGCCAGGGAACCTTGTTGGCTAGGCTTACGTAGACCCTTGGGCCAATAGCCTAGTACCTACCTATGAACCTATAACCTTTGGACATTTGCATCCTTACCACTTCTCCCTTTCAGAATGGATTGAATGGTCTGCTGGTCTTATCATAGTAGGACTTCAGGGATAGGTGCTTCTTCAACAGATTGGCTTTCACTGATCTGCTGTTCTTGACACATGGAACCAACAATTGACTACTGAGTGGTAATGTTGTTCCAGTTTGTGTCGACAGATGTCTCTGAGCAGGTGAACCAAGATGTTTACCATGATGAATATTTCTGAGATTCAAGAGATTCAGGAAAACATCACTATTATCTCATATTGACTTTTCAAGTAACTGTTTTGCACATTGCACTGTGCGTTCTGCCAAAACATTTGACTGCAGGTACTCTGGACTACTTGTGACATGAGTAAAGTCCCATTCTTCTGCAAATCTTTTGAACTATTTGCTTGTTAACTCTGTGCCATTATCAGAAATAACTTTGTGCAGACTTCCATGTACAGCAAAATGACCTTTCATCTTAGTAATGGCTGTACTGGATGCCTAGGTTAGGAACTAGGCCAGTCTCAAACCCACTGGAGTAAGAGTCTACATACGCCAAATAATGTTGACCATTCGACTCGAAGATATCAGTGCTTAATTTCGAACAAGGTAGTTCCAGAATCTGGTTAAGCTGAAGTGGTTATTTCTGTTGATGAGGCTTAGTACTATTACATACAGAACAAGAAAAAAAGTGCTCTCTCAATGTCTTGTGACATAGAAGCCCAAAATACTATCTCTCTCTCACCCTTCTTTTGGTAGATGTAGTTCCTGGGTGACCACGATGCAGAATAGTAATGTACTCAGGTTGCAAGGACTGTGGAACAATGACTTTCCGACCTTTCATAATGATACTTTTGTCAGACAAAATCGCATCTCTGTATGGAAAATAAGGTTGCACATCTTGAGGTAAACTAGATTGCTTTGACGGCCATCCTTGATTGATAAAGTGGTTGAGCTTATGTAAAACTAGATCCATAGCTGTGTGATCCCTCAACTCATCAAGATGTATGGAAGAAAACTTTCTCACTTCCATAACATCTAAATCATCATTCAAATGAGAACCTTGATTTTCACTCTGTTCACTGCTATTTCTGGGTGAACTGGATAATGTATCAGCAAGATAAAGAAGTTTGCCTTTCTTGTAGACAAGATTGAAATTGTACTTTTGCAATCTCAGCATCCTGTGTTGCAGTCTGGCTGGAGCTGAATGCATTGGCTTTCTCAGAATAGTTACTAATGGTTGGTGGTCTGTTTCAGTCTGGATAGGTCTACCATAAACATAATCATGGAACTTGGAACATGCAAACACAATTGCCAAAAGCTCTTTCTTAATCTGGGCATACTGCTGTTCAGTTTGGGTAACAGTTCTTGATGCATAGGCAATAGGTCCTCCTCTTGTAGAATGACTGCACCAAGACCAAACTTTGAAGCATCACAGGAAGGTGTTACTGGTCTGTCAACATCATAGTATCTGAGTGTTAGTGGTCTAGCAATTCTCTGTTTCAGGGCATCAAATGCTCTTTGGTGTTGCTCTAGCCAGGACCAGGATATATCTTTACATGTCAGCTGTCTGAGTGTTGCTGAAAGTTGGCTCAAGTCTGGAATAAACTTGCCTAGGTAGTTCAACATGCCCAGAAAACATTTCAGGGCTTGAACATTGGCGCTGACATTTTGAAAATGGCTGTTTGCTTTGAAGGATTTGGTTGTAGGCCTGTACTCATAAATAAATGACCAACATAAGGAACTTCTTGTAGCCTGAATTGGCATTTCTGTGCATTGAGCTTAAGATTCATTTGATGTGCCCTTTCTAGAACTTTTCTGAAGTTTCTGTCATGTTCTGCTACATCACGACTTCCTACTAGTATGTCGTCTACTATAATAGCACAAGGATACCCAGAAAAAATGTGTTCCATTGCACGTTGAAAGACTTCACTTGCAGAATTTATCCAAAATGGCATTCTCAGAAATCTGTACCTGTCAAATGGAGTACTGAATGTAGTGAGGAATGAGGATTTTCTGTCAAGTTGAATTTACCAAAATGAAATCTTTGCATCTAAGACATCAAAAATACTGGCATTTGGCATCAAGGCTGCAACTTCTTCGACTATGCGCATTGGATGATGAGGTCTTTTTAACACTTTGTTCAAGTCTCATAGATCAATACATATTCTGATGTCATTGGAGCTTTTCTTATGAGCTACTACCATGGAAGATACCCATTCAGTTGGAGTTTCCACTTGACAAATCACACCTTGTTGCACCATTTTGTCTAACTCGGCTTAGACTCTGCCCTGCATGGCTATTGGAACTTTATGCACGTCCCCGATGACAGGACTGCACTCTGTGTCTAACTTCATGGAGTACACAACTGGAAGTTTGCCTAGTTTGTCTTTGAAAAGATCACCATAGGTAGAAAAAAGTGTGCTGGGCAAAATTAGAGTATTGATCTTTTTAAGCTAACATGATGGACTTCTTTATTAAATGAAAGCAGTCCCACTTTCAAGGTGTCTCTGAGCCCTAATAATGACTGAACATGCCTCTTGACTGCATAAAATAATATGTCGTAGCTTCTTCCACTCTGCTGGAAGTAATATGAAAGCACTACTGAGCCTTTGGTTTGAATTTCTTCACCTCCAATTTTGCACACCTTGCCATATCAAGCGTTTCACCTTTACACACTCTAGTAAATGTTTCTGCAGACACAACATTGCACTTGGAACCTGTTTTATCCAAACAGTTACAAAATACTTCATTCTTTTCCCATAAATCTACGGCATTGACTGTTTCATGAAGCACTGACACACCATCCACATAAAGAGTGGGCGGCAATTCTACTTCATAATTTCATATTCTAATTGATCAACTAATTTCTTAAAATGTTCCCTTTTTATAAAAGAATGTAGATCTTTGATTTACAAAATCTTTTGAAGTGATTCCATTTATTACATTTGTGGCATTGCTGACCAAAAGCTAAACATTTTTCCCTTTTAGATTCATGATTACCACCACAATTATGACAGGTGGCAACAAAACTAGATTGGGACCCATGCTTTGAGTGCACTGGCTCACTCTTGTGCTTCATTGAGGCTGTACGAAGTCTGGAACTTGCTAGAAAGTTCTGGGGTCTACCAGTAGGTGCTGCAGGGTTACAGCTGCCATGTGCCTGTTTTTTTTAATAACATGCTGCATACTATCAACATGAGCTTCATCACTATGCCTCCTAGAGCTGCTCTCATTTGTAAGCATGTGTGTGTTCTCTTTGAGCTCGTATATCTGACAAATCTCAATGGCCTTATTCAAAGTTAAATCACTGTCAAGAAGCAAAATCTTTCTCACAGCATCATCTTTTGTACCACACATGTCTGTCCTTTATCAACTCATCCCTTAAGTCACCAAATCTACATGTTTTAGCTCTATTTCTTAGGCTAGTTATATATGCTGCAAAAGTTTCACCAGGGTTTTGATCCCTTTTGTAAAATAAGCACCTTTCCATTGTAACGTTTGTCTGGGGGTTACACATTTCTCTAAAGTTACATTTTAAGCACTCAGGCTCCTCCCTTGATTCAGCCAGTACAACAATAGGACAGTTTCCCCCTTTCCAGTAGAGATAGCAGGTGCATACAGAAATGAACATTCCCTTTCTATAGCATCTGACCTAGCTAAATTAAGTAGAATAAATGCCTTTGTACGATCATCTTTAGCAGAAAATGCAGCCTGTATGAAAATGTTGTACTCTTGCTCAAACACTCTCCAGTTCTCATCAATATTACTGTCAAACATAAGTGCACTGGCTTTCTGAAATCTGTCTGCCATGTCCACAAGGTATATACAAACACACTGAAAATATGGCCCTTGTAATTATGCATGCACAAACTGTTCTGTGAGCATGTAATAACATTCAAATGTACAATAAACTCTTCAAAATACTTTACTTTGCGAAATATGCTCTTTAATGGCTGTATTTGCAATATGCCTTGCAATAGCTGTACTTTTGTGAAATAGCTTTACTGTAACACTGCACAAATATGCAAACACTTAATACACTTCTGAAAACCCTGATATCTTTGCTTAATATGAAAATGCGTATGTTTTGTGAAAATGCAGTCATTTCCCTTTATTTTATTCGTTTTATGCAATTTGGAGTTTATTTCAAACATTTCCTGTAGTAATTTGAATATTTTTATCAACATCGTACATATTTGTCTATGCGAAAATTATTTTGAGTGTTCTGTATGCCCCATTTCATATTATGTGAATAAGAAGTAGTGCTGAGCAAGATTTAATATTTACATTCGTTTCTGACCTGTTTTGCAAAGTTTTACCATTTTGAGGATGATTGACTCCTTTATATTAGCTGTGTTTCTCGGTCTTGCTTCTGGCTTCCATACTGGCACCATGTCATTTTAGACATCCCATGTATGACACCATGTCACTCGTTCATTTCAAACACAAATAATAAGAAGGCTTGGGGTTTTATTCAGATGCTTTAATATATACAAACACATTAGGATGGATAGCAGCATCTTTAAATATGAATGAACTAGTTAAACAGATCTTACATACATACATGTTCACATTTCAACAGCTAACTACAAAATGGCAGTCAGGCTCACATGTGCTCAGTATTTATACTCTAGTGCAAGCCCTTGGATAGCTTCTTAAAGGTATATACACACTCATTGATCTACAAAGGGCATGACAGGTATGTTTCTGTTCCATAGTAACACATGTCTATGCAAACTTTTTATGTCCCTGTTTCTGTTTATGTATCATACCTCTCAACTGTACAGATTTTTGCAGAAGGTCCAGATTTTGGCCTGATATTTTTGGTCTGTTTTACATATTCTTGTGATTTTTTTGGCAAATTAGTGGTAAATCATTACAGCCTGAAGTTAGAAAGTAATGACAGTCGTTTGAGTTTCAGACTTCAGACCCTTTAGAAAATTCATGCTAAAGCAAAATCTGTTATTTTATCAACTTTCTAAGTTTGTAAGAGTAATATTTAAAAATTGTCTCTAATTTTGAGCCTTTGTCCCACTTTTATTTATGGTTTGACCAGATTTTTTGCTCTAAGAGGTCAATAGGTATGTTACGTATCCTTGCATTATGTTGGTCTTTGTGGACAAATGTTGTGCAAACTCAGTGTGTGTAGTACTAGTGGTCATTGTGGCATTTTGTGCAAATCTGCGGGCTGTTCATGCTTTGCCTTACACAGAATTGCTATCCACATTTGCGTGCAAGGTTTTGCAGCTGGCAACACTGCTGAAAACTGCAAAATCTTGCTTAGACACACCACACATCATTAATATGCATTGTACGATGACGCGTGATGACCACCATTGCGGTAGCAGATGCATTGTCTGTACGCTCTGCGAGAAGCGTACATGCAGTTTATTGAACCCTGGGTTGTTTCTTCTTTTGACAATGTATTTTTATCATCCCCTGTTTCATGACTTAGGAATTCCCATGGCCATAGCAATGCTTTTATAAAAATGGTTTCTCAACCCTTGGAACATTGCCTTCCTCTATGTTGTTCCCTTTGACATTCCTGGAACATGTAAATGACTACCCCATCTGTCATCTGATACCTCCAGCAGTTTGCATTTTGGGAGGGTATTTTTTATTGCATTTTTGGTAGGGGGGTTGCAATACCAAAAATGAATGATCATCTTCTGTTTATCCCACACAAAAGGCAAATGCTGCAGCTTTTCTAAGAGTTCCTAAATGTCTTCCCATTGGCAATGGTTCATTGTACAATCTGCTTTTGATTTCTGTTTTTTTTTTCTTTAATACATTTCAGGCTGCTTAACTATGCTTTTGTTTTACTTCCCAATATATACAGTCCTCTTTCTTTTTTAATACTTTGCAATTTATCCTATAGCTTTTCTGTGATTTTTCAGAGATTTTAGCTTGCTTAGAAAATCCTTGTACATGCACCTAAGTAAGCAATGTGCATACCAATGAATGCCTTGTATATTGTTATGTGCATAATAATGCATGAATAACAGCTCCCTTTTGAAATGTTGGCACTTGAAATGCTGAGTGCCGACAAGCCAAAAAAAAAAAAGATAGAAAGCACAAGAGAAGAGCAAATCTTGAAAATTGCACTTCTCCTTTATACATCTTTTTGTAGGTGGAACACCACACACACCCAAATGTATATTTACCAACTTTGAGATTGCAATACGTCAGAGAAAACGGAATATTCTGAGAAACGGCATCTCGGACTCAGTATATGTAAGTCCTTTCTTTCAGCCATTCATTCTCTGTGTTTCAGGACTCACTAGTGGATCCCAACATTTCAAATAGTTACCATGAATAGCACTTTTGTAAGCCTTCAGCATATACCCAGCTGGTACAGAATCTCAGCATTTCCCTGACATTTGCAGTATTAGGGCTTATATACATTGCTATGGTAAATTTCTGCATATAACTGTTTAATGCTTCACCATTTGGTACTTCAGGATCATCAGCTGAAGTATCACCTCATTATACAGCACATGGTAAGTATGAATGCATAACAGTAATACTAATTCAGATGTATCTCACAGGAAACATTAATCAGATAATTATGTATTTTCTCATGGAATTAGCACCCCAGATAACACCATGTTGTGATGTACCACAGAAGGCTAATGTTGACAGGAGAATGCCTGTTGATGATGATCCATGCCTCTCAACTGTACAGATTTTCACCTCTTATGTTTGATCTCCACATAACATTTGTTGTTTTCTGGCAAATCCCTGATGCTTGAAGTCACTAAATAATGAGACATCTGAGTTTCAGATTTTAACTCCTTCAGAAAATGCATAATAATACAAATCCTGTTATTCTAACAACTTCATAAATTTAAAAGAGCAATATTTAAAATCTGCCCCTATCAGTGACCTTTACCCCCCTCCACACACACACACACACACACACACACACACACACACACACACACACACACACACACGCATTGTTTAAGGCTTTGTCCAGATTTCTTGTGCTAACAGGTTGAGAGGTAAGGATGATGCTATTTTTCTTATACCCATGACACAGTTTCAGGACAGTGGCACATAGTCATAAAGTGTACTGGAAGGGCTCCCTATCCCCAAGCAGGTTAGTATCTCCATCGTCACTGACACAGGCTCACACAATGGGCATAATGAAGAAATGCCATTACCAGAAGGAGAGGAATCACTTCACAGCTCAACACCATTTCCTGAGCTGAATCACTGGAGAATGACAAAACAATGTCTGAGGATCACACAGTGGTGCCAGGTGAAGACAACCTTCACAGCTAGCTCCACAGATATGAAAGACCTCGTCAGTACAGCAGCAACATGTGTCATGACATAGTTTGGCCCAGGCTACTACCACTAAGGGTCAAACAAAGATGAGTAGAGTGTTACAGGATATATATATATATATATATATATATATATATATATATATATATATATATATATATGTATATATATGGAAATTCACCCCTATGTGGTAATAATGGTGGCCAGGGACAATGCTATGATGATCCTCATGGGCAGTATAGTTGCACATATGGCATCCATGTTAGCGCCTATTCATACATTAATGAATTAAGGATTTACCAAACACATACTGATCACTCATGGTGGATGAGTAGGCAGGACACCAGGTGTGTCACAGGAATGTGTAGTGACACCCTCATGTGGATTCCGCCAAGAAAAGAAGGCAGACTTTTTACATCATAGGATAGAATCTCTGTGTCAAGATCTACATCCACAGCACTGTTCAGTCAATGTCATTGATTTGTCGAGAAGATCTAATCATTGAAACAGCTCATCTTTAGGGTCACATGGTAGCACCTGTTCATGATCTATGGGACCATCACTATCATTAGCGGGAAATTGTGTACAAGACATTTCAAAGTTAGCACAGTTATAATTACTATAATATATACCTCAGACAACAATATGCATCATAAAGTACAGCCAGTAACAAAATGATATCATTTGGAAATGACAAGTATCCCTCTTACCTGCATGCTGTTAAAAAAATCAGAAAAAATAAGACAAATAAAGACAAAAAATTACACCAGTCATATAAGGATAAAATATTTCTGAATGCAGTGCTATTAGCATTTGCTTTCACAACTGAATACAACTTCATTATCTCATTAATTCAATTATTCAGCATATATCATTACACTATTTCACATCACCTGCTACATTTGCTCACACACCCCCATTGGCATAACTAGCTCTTATGTCATTGACCACCAAACACTGCACAAATGTTGATGAGCATAACCATATGAACAATACATTTGTGTAAGATGTGTGGAGAAATGTCAGATGCTCTGTGTGAAATGGCTATGTGCTACTCAGCATAGCCCACAGGTGATATTACATGCACGAAATATTATCTTTGTAACTTTAAAGTGTCACATAGGGAATCCCATGGCCCATAGTTATGGTCTAGACATTGCCACCTCTTTTGCACTGCCATATACCATGCTTGAGCCTGCTGGAGAAGTTGTTGTTTTGCTGCCATCTTCTGGCCTTTGTCACTATTGACACAGGTGTGACAAACAGTAGAGAGAGAGAGTTGCACTGCCTCTGTTACTGGCTGTGGGAATTGCGCACCCGATCAACACATGACCATATTACGCATTATACAACAGGCTGTAAGTATTTTGCATGCAACAGCAGGCTCACATTGAAGACCCTGTGACTCATCTAAGCAACAGAAATGAGTTTTGAGTAGTGCAAACACTCACTCAGTGAGTATCCATGTCTGAGATAGGGAGGTGTTAATGCGTTCTTTTGCAGGTCTGTTTGGTTATGGACTGATGTCACTAGCCAAGGTTCAAGTAGGTGACTTGCTTCATCTGGAAGGCATACAGAGAGGAGACACATAAGGAAAGGGTCATTAGGCATTACTCCCTATCTCACTATAAATATATAGAAATGACTATGGGTATCAACATTATAATAGTCTACACTTGCCATCTAGGTGACCATGAGGAATGCTAACATGTAGAATGTGATGGAATAATGAATGTGTGTGCCAAATGTGGAAATCATGGGTACTGCTGGGATGCCGGACAAACATGTTTGAGATATAGCCCCCTGCATCACACACTACCTGATGGTTGATGGAATGGTAGCCCTTCCTGTTATAGTACCTATCAACTCATGGTCCTGATGGGGGCCCTTATAGACACGTGGGTGCAATTTGCCATACTACGCATCACAGGAAAGTGTACCATTCCATATGTGTGTGTGTGTCTGTGTGTGTGTGTGTGTGTGTGTGTGTGTGTGTGTGTGTGTGTGTGTGTGTGTGTGTGTGTGTGTGTGTGTGTGTGTGTGTGTGTTTGTGTGTTTTTGCATGTATCTATGTATGAATGTGCATATCCTTGTACATATGTCTGTACATGCACTTGTGAGTGTGTGCGCGTGAATGTTTTGGTGTGTGTGTGTGTGTGTGTGTGTGTGTGTGTGTGTGTGTGTGTGTGTGTGTGTGTGTGTGTGTGTCTGTGTGTCTGTGTGTGTGTCCAGGTGTATTGTGTGTGTTGTGACTAAGTAACTGACTGAGCTTAATAGACTATGTTATATTTACTACTTTTAAACAGTACAAAAATATATTTAAACTGCCCCACCAATGATGGATAGCAATAAAATAAGTGTGAAAAATAGATTAAAGTTATATATAAATGTTTATATGTGAGTGTTTGTTAAAATAGTAAAAGATGCAGGATTCACTAAATTTCATTCATCAGACAGACTGTGCTATGCAGTCTATATTCATCAATGATCTCATCACATGGTGCTACCAACATATCCATTAAATGCATTAGTCATTCATTAGATATGAATGCATTAGTCATTGTCTTTGGTGCCATAGCTCTGGCATCATCTACACTTTCAGACATCCCCAGTGATTTGCATGCATGTAAATGCATTCATTATGCAGGGTTGCAGAAGTAGTAACCCCATCCACACCAGTGTTAGATATAGTAATAGCCTGATCTGGGGTATGATCTTCACACTCATGATTGTGCAGTGCTGTGCTAATTATGTAGGTCTCCTACCTTATACAATGTTATATGGAGCATCAGTTGCATAGGGAGACCCTCTTCCATCTCCATAACAGTAAGACAAAGGTTTGTTGTCCAAGACATCCCTACTTTCTATTTTAAAAACTGGTGTCTCCTCATCTCTCAGAGCTGTAGAGTAGATGCAAACACATAAGGACACTTACTTGTTATATGTAAAAGCAAATACTCATCAGCCATGGTTACCACCTATCATTTAATGGTAAACAGCATCAATTTAGCATAGTAAAGCCTATGCATGGTCTGCACAAGTGATTCTTAAATATGCTACTAAAGAATCTCACTGGCATATACTTTACATACTGCCATGTATCTCTGTGTCACAGGCCTGGTATAGCCCATGAACATACATGCCACGATACCTTGCATAAAACAGAAAGCTGACAGACAGTGAGTAAATTTTCATAGGAAGAGCAACTCACCCCCTCCCTGTGCTACACTGTCCAAGAATGATCTTTTAACAGAAATAGACTTTGAGTAGAGACCTGTAGCTTTTAAGGCCACATCATTTAGATGTTTGCTGTAGTACTGTGAGATAGCACCAGCCTTATTAACAGTGGTGTACACTGCATTGTAAACTTAGCAAAAAACATTTACAGGAGGGATGTTTTTGAAACTTACTGACATAAATTATGTTTAAAGAATTAGTATTACACCATTTAGTGTATATGTTTCATTGTAGTTTTGCAGTAGTTATTACAAATATTTGGGACGTGAACAAATTTTTGTCAATAATCACTACTGCAAATGATTTTTTTTTTGTCACAGAGAAATTGGTGCACGTCATTACACCAGTCTGCAGCTCTAGCATATTTATGCAGTGGCAATGGAATTGTTAAATATTATTCTAATGTGCAGTGAATACATCTGTAAGGAATCTCTGTTGATTTGTGCTAAACTAGCATGTTTGACATATTGGAACATCGCTGAGCCTTCTGTAATGCCCTGAATCTGGCAATTAATAAAAGCATTAATGCTTTGATTTTTCTGTGCCAAGACTATAGGATTTGAATCTCTCTCTCTCCACCTTCATTTACCTTCTGGGTGACTTTGAGCAAGTCACTTAGCCAGACACTGCTTAGAGGCAACTCTGAATGTGTGCTAGCCCCCTTAGTGGTCCTCTGGACTGCAAGCCTATGAACCACATTTGAAAAGATCTGTTACATACTGACCTTGTACTAATTGCCACCAGTTAAGTAAGTAACACGTTTTGAAGTCACAAAGTGGAAGCCTAGCTTGTATCATATTAAATCTCCTCTGCTCCTACTTACTCAGAGCTGTTGCAAAATTACAAAATATGCATTTCTCACTCTTATTACTTTCAGTTTTACCCAGCAAAGTCTGCTCTCTTTGTCTCATTATGGCATTACCTTGGGAATATATTCTGTACTCACATTGCATTGAACATTGCTTATGGCATGATGTTTTACTTCACAGAGTTGTAAATGTCTATTTGGGATGTATTGTGCTTAAGTGACCAGTGCATTTCTGCTTCTGAAAGCTAAACATGAAAATAATGTGATTAATGTATATCAGACAAATTACATGACTGATTTAGCAAAGTAGTATTCATTGAACAAAACTGGACTAAAAATATACACAGAATGATTTTATTAAGTACTAGATGATGCAGATTAAAGTCTGAGCTATTTAAGGTGAATAATGAATTGTTTTAACTTAAATGTGTGATAGCTAAATGGCTATACTCAGAATTAATATTAATCTAGTGGAGAAAAGGGGCATTTAAACTACATATTTCAATATTCATCTCTGGGGAAGAAACGGTTGCAGTACAGTAGTATTTCTGTTGCGCCAAAATGCTATTTACTGCCAGTGTCCTCAGTAATAAATTATATGTGATTTAAGTAAGTGAAAATGTCAGTGACATTAATGTTTTCTTGTGATTCACTAGCAGATCACTACAGTTGTGATGTCCTTCCCTTGCTTATTATATATAAATACACTCATCCTCTAGTACAGACTTTGGATACATTTGCGAACAAGTATCCAAAAACTGCATAGTCCTTTTAGCCCCTGTATTGAGACCCTACTGCATCGTAATGATTTAGATCCTGAATAAGGAATTTTTATTGGCCATGGTCATACTTTCTGCCCCAGAATGTCAGGCTAACTCATTCAGAAGGTGAAGGGACACCAGTTCAGTCAAACTTGTAGTATAGGTCATTAGTGCATCTTGGCCTTTGTTAAATGCTAATTAATTCAGACAAGTATATGAGCATCAAGCTATCAGTCAGTGATTGACTACTGAACTGTCTACTATTGTGTGTGTGTGTGTGTGTGTGTGTGTGTGTGTGTGTGTGTGTGTGTGTGTGTGTGTGCGCACGTATGATAGAGTGAGATTAACACAATTAAGCAGAACAAGCAGTCTTGATGGGACTTTATACCATGGCAAGAAAGGAAATGTAATTTACTAATGAAGTGAACACTCTGAGTTCTTACAGGATTATTAAAAGGCCTTTTTGATCTACATATATGACAAAAACTGGGTATGGCACACTGCAGTACTGCAGATATTAACCTGTGCAAGGCATTCTTATTGAAATGTGATACATGTAAACTATGTTGAGTACCTTTAGACAACATTGCAAACTGAAAGTAGTCTCTGCTTGTTGACTGCAGATAAAGTTTTTTTAGGAAATGGTAAATAATATATAATGTTTAATAATGTATCCATGTTTTCTTGATGTTTTTCCACGTGCACATCATGATAGTTTGCCCCAGTTTATTTTTCCTTGATGACTTTACTTATGCTTTTAGTACTAATTTTGTTTAGCTCAACGTAAAATTCATTTCAAGTCACTCAGTCAGACAGACCAAAAACACATATATGCACAGTATATACATTCTCACAGACCTACACACACACACACACACACACACACACACACACACACACACACACACACACACACACACACACACACACACACACACACACACACACACACACACACACACACACACACACACACACACACACACACACACACACACACACACACACACACACACACACACACACACACACACACACACTTGGTGCAGACTGGGAAAGCACACATTTACACTGAGTTCTGTTACAACAAAGGGCCATCTAATACATGCCATTAGATCAGTCATGCCTTTTGACAGGCAGTGGGTCATATCAACATTCAACATTCAATAAGTCAATGCATGGCAAAGCCAGCCCAAGCTATGCTTTAAATGGTCAGTGACAGGACTGATAGATGAAGTTTGAATGTACTTCATGACTGAGATGAGAAGAGTGCCAGCTTGCCTTTTTGCATCGATGGTGTCATTTGAATAGCAGCCCTAGTACCTAGGTATGGAAGAAGTTACATTTTTTGAAATGAGAGGAAGGAAGTCATTTTTTTTTGACACAGGGTCATTATCCTGTTGAGTCCAAAATGTTACTTAAGGTAAACAATTATTGGCAAAGCCTGTGTAAAGACATCATGCTATAAGAAAGCAGTGAGGGTATGGAAGTTACGAATGGTGCTATTGTTTTTATACACTGTCTGTTTATTGAAAGGAGTAGTCTGGGCAGTAGCAACATAAATGAGAAGAAACTCATCTTTTGTATATTATAGCCACCTAGTTCTCACGTCTAACTTCCTGCAATCACGACTGTTAATTTGGCGATGAAAAGGGTTTTTACACAAGGAAATGTGGAGTACTAAACTCAGTAGAACAGGGAAACAAACGCAACGGGATACAAAGAGTGCTACATGGACAAGCTAGTGAAGAAAATAAAATTATAGAGGCTTTCCATATGAAAATGACATTTGTTTTTGCACATATATTATCATGGCACATTACCACTTGCCCAAATAAAACAATATATACAGCTATTATAGCCATCTTAATTCAGCCTCGCAAATCTCAAGCATTTATTCATTTATTTGTGTTTTATTTTGTTAACTAGGTAAGTGAAATGGGCTCTTTTTAGCCCTAACCTGAGCCAAATAAGCAAATATCACAAATACAAAAGATGGAAGAATTTCAACAATTAATACAAAAGCAGAAGAATAAGTCTTTGGGCAATGCTGTAAATATTTTATGGTCAATGGCATACCTCTCAACTTCTTAGAGCAAGAAATCTGGACAACGCCATAAATAAAAGTGGGACAAAGCCCCCAACATAGGGACATTTTTTTAAATATTGCTGTTACAAACCTAGAAAGTTGATAGAGTAACAGGTTTTGCATTAGCATGAATTTTTTGAAGAGTATGAAGTCTGAAGCTCAAATGTCTGTCATTATTTTCTAACTTCAGTATTTAATGATTTGCCACTAATTTGCCAAAAAATCACAATTTTATGAAAGATGGACCAAAAATATGAGGCAAAAACCTGGAAATTCTGTGAAAATATGTACAGTTGAGAGGTATGGATGGCTTATAGTGATGAAAATGCAATAAAGTGTACAACAGCACCCAAGTCTTTTCTGCCATTTCTAGAGACTGCTTTTAGTCTTACTTCTTTTAGTTATAGTATGATTTAGGATGTATCATTCCACTTATAGCATTAAATACATCTTTACTGAGGACACTGAGTGCAAGGCAGTGGTAAATATATGAAGAAGACGAAATCAAACATTTTCATATGCTGCACACCAAAATATTCTACCAGCCTTCTCTCAATCTGTCAGTCTTTGCAGAAAAATGACATTGGTATAAAATTCTCTGCCCCAGTCTTCATAGTTACCCTCTAGAACAGAAGAAATAACAACACCTAAGGAGTCTGAACTTTGTACAATAACCTTGTGGTTCCTATTTTATTTTAATGAGCCCAGTACATTGTCTCCTCATATCCCGCAGACATGTATATTAAACATTAACTCTCCTCACATCCCAAATACATCTATATTAAACATTTGAGATCTCTGTGCATTTAAATAATTTACAGTGTTGCACTAGAAAGATCTAAGTTCATTATTTATTTTATGTTTGTTTTCTGGGACAGTCCGATTGGGTGGGTATCCCATTTTCAGCAGAGGCCCAGGGAGAAACCCCTACTAGTTACAGATAAAACATAATCTAAGAAACTACAATCATAAGATGAGACAACAAAAATAACCCCACAGAGAATACATAATAAAAGAAATACAAACTTAAACTGAGATCTTCAAAAAAGTCTCATTAAGTTACAAACAATACATATGTAATATAAGAAAAATACAAAACACATGATGAGATGATCAACTTTAGCTCCTTTGGTTAATAATAATCATTAATGTATTATAAAGAACATCATACAATTAGAGAAACAATATCACACTTATGCACAAAGAACATTATTATATTTAGAGAAACATAATTAGATATATGTCTTAGTGGTTAAAAAAGTAACAGTAAGAGATTTAAGCGTAATTTAGTAAATTCAAGATCTGTTGTTGGAATTTCTAAGGAAAGATTAAATAAAGACAGTGTTCAGTCGGGATTTAGACGAGAGAAAGTCAGGAGTTAGATGGGTGGGACTTGAGAAGTGTTTTAAATTTTGAGGGTTAGCAGTGGTTAGATAGGACAATGGAGAATGTAATGAATATCTTTTCGGACAAGCAATGAAATCACAGATGGAAGCAGTGACAATACACCCATATTTCTGTTCCTGTTACACTGATGTGCTTCATTTACTACCTTGTTGTACAGTGATTATTTATTGTTGGCTGTGAGATCCTTAGGCCATTTTTTTTTTCATTTTTCAGCAATGGTATGCAAACTGCTGTGCTTTTTCACTGCTTATTAAAACTGTTTGTTTCTTTTAATTTTCATCTGTTTCTGGTTATCTGTTCACTGCCACATTTCTTTTGCATACCAAATTAACTGTAACAGAAAAATATTTATATATGCCTTTTTCTTTGCAACAGTGTGTGTTTCTGTGTGTGTGTGTGTGTGTGTGTGTGTGTGTGTGTGTGTGTGTGTGTGTGTGTGTGTGTGTGTGTGTGTGTGTGTGTGTGTGTGTGTGTGTGTGTGTGTGTGTGTGTGTGTTGGGTGAGGCATTGTGAATAGTATAATGTCAAGGTGCTTGCAGTCAGATGTAGCCCGAGATAGTTCCTCTGTCCCTTAGGCAGTTCCTCTGTTTTTATGAATAGTATTATGACCATTACGTGTAACCAAATATGACACCATGTTACATTTTCAGTGCAAACATTCAATATCCCAGCAGGTATTCTAACCACAAAAAAAAAAAAAAAAAAAAAAATGACAAACAGCAGGATAGCAAGTGACTGACTACATGGACTTTGGTGTTTAAAATGTTTATTTAGACCATGGTTGAGGTGTCTAGAACTGCATTCAGCTTTTGTTACATCATGGGAACTCTTATTTTTGAAGCCCTTCATTTTTTGCCAGTCTTGAGTTTCTCTATAAAGACACTGCAGGGGCTAAGAAGGACATTGCATTCTCAGGGTAGTCAGCTGTGGCAAATTTAAACCCCTGACAAGGCAATGCCTGTGAATGTATGAGAAATGAGAGATCACTGAAAATGGAGGGAAATGACAGGCCGGTGTTCTGACAAGCATAACATTGACTTAACACCACCTCAGACTGAGCAATACACATTGTAATAGAACTCTACACGAAGCACTTCACAAAGCTTAAGCAGAGTTTGTGGAGGGTTAACAAGAAGTGCCGAAATCCTATGCCCACCCTAGTTTCTATTGTACACCTCAGGTGACCTGTTCTATTTCCTTTTAGTTGCATGTTGCCTTTATTCAAAATACATTTTTATGAACTATAAGAGAAAAAGAGGAAGACTGGTTCAACACGTTATTCACCCTTATAGCTAACCTGAAAGTACTTCAAATTAAGAGGAAAAAAACTTGTTTTGTCCATTGAGTAATTTTGCACTGCCTGTGACCTTTGGAGGAGCAATGTCCATTCTTTTCAGTGCTTTTACTTTTCACACAAAGAAAACTGAAAGAAGCTCTGAAGTTCTACTCAGATAAAAGGGCCATCTTTAAATTTTTGGTACTTTTAAGATAATTCTTAATGCAACTGGGAGTTCCACTGCAGTGATCAAGGTCAAGGGGTCTTACGGGTTATGACCCCAGAAATGCCAGCCTGAAAAGGTTCCAGTCACAAACAGCAAAGACAAATTACATAGAACATTAAACTGAAAATGGCATTATCAGGGTGTATACCTCAGTGAAAATGGTTAAGTGAATTTTAATGATGCCACTTCAGATGTTTGTGGGGAGTCTGTGAGTGCATTTAAGCAAATTGACAGGTTTATTTCTTAAAGTAGCATAGTTATGTAAAATATTAAAAACAATATCTCAGGATATTTTTGCTGTACTGATAAGACTAAGACAGTTAAAACATGATGACTTTCAGCTTATTTAGCTACATAACTAACATGCAGAATAATATTACTAGAGTATTTAATATAAATGTTTAGTTGTCATGAATTAATTATGTACTTAGTGACAGACTGTAAAGTGATTAATAGTTATACTGAAATAAGAAGCTCTGGTTCATTTAGCCAGATGCTTGAAAGGCTAAATACTAGAGCATCACACTAACACAGATACCCAAAGTCCGAATGTTATTCCAAAACATAAGAGTGCAGCAAACACACAAAGAACAGAAGTAGATTCACTGGCAATTGACTCTTTCTATGCTGCAGTTATTTTCATAAAGAGGGTTAAGCATATCCAGAAAGTAGGGCTACATTCTGCATACACATGAAATAATGCAGATGTTGACTACACTGTGTTTGTGTGTGTGTGTGTGTGTGTGTGTGTGTGTGTGTGTGTGTGTGTGTTTGTGTTTTGCATGCATGTATGTGCATACATGTGTGCATGTGCGTGATAAATGATGCAGCTGTAGAATATTGCTCTTGTGTATCTGTATTTTTAAGAACAACTGACTTTGGAGATAGCTGAGGTTGTTTAGAGCTGCAAATGCATGCAAAGCTCTTTTAAGCAGACAGTTAATATGTTTATTTCTCATCCTCATTTCTTCCTTCAAAACATTTGCACAGGTACTTACACCTTCTTGATGTTTTTCTGACTCTGTATGTAATCTTTGGTCAATGACACCAATTCCATTGCCAAAAAAATATATCTATAGGAGGCCAAGATCAAATGTCTGCAAGCATTAAAAGTCCGAATCAGAAAATGCCAAGGAACAAAGTGCTGATGATTGTTTTCAATAGGAAATCACTGCTTGTTTGTAAGTCTGCACTGGCAGTTATTTCTTTGTTTTAAAAGATTCACCCATTTTTTTGTGTGTAAGTAGAAATCCGGAGTTGGCTTACATAAGTTTGATGGGAGACTTACCCCCACAGTGTGGTAGTGGACTCTTGTCCCACCATTGAAATAATGCTTATTGTTTTCACTGTTTTGGTATTTAGGTACTTAGTTTAGATTTGGGGTTATTTGTGTTGTCTGAGTGGGCACTTCATGGGGCAACCACCAAAAGTGTATTTTGAAGTCCAGGAAGGGAACTACTGTTGCATGTTTAGCACAAAAATATAGCTTTTACGTCAAATGCATTCAGCTATAAATGCATGAAATAAGATGGAAATAATCTCAGCGTGTTCACACTCAGTTCAACAAGCTATGATGTTCATAAGGTATATGTAAGACTAATTTCCATAGATGCAGTGAAGGGGCATCTGTAGACCATCGACTCTTGAAAAAAAGTTTTTACCTTCAGTGGGAACAACTCTAGGGCATTTTAATTGTGATATATATATATATATATATATATATATATATATATATATATATATGTGTGTGTGTGTGTGTGTGTGTGTGTGTGTGTTTGTGGCAGGATTTAAGGAAGTCCTGAACTGGGAAGTTCTTCATAATGAGTTCAAGTAGGCAAATGAATTTTAAATGCTACCTGCCAAGTAGCAGACATGCTTTAGCATCAAAGGGATACAAGCACTCTGTCAGTTTTCAAGGTATATAACTTAGAATCTTCTACAATGATTAGAATGGGGAGCCCCCAAGAAGAAGATGACAAAGAGGTATAGTGCTTAAGGCTTTTGATTTCCAATTCTAAGATCAAGGACTATGGTCCAGTTGCAGTGGTGGCTGGAGTCTTCAAATCAAAGGGGGGCTGCAGGAGACACCTGTATAGGCCAACTAGAAGGTATGGGTTTAACTTAACAGGGTGGAGCTATAGTACAATTGAATTAACACTGACTGAGCTTACCGTTTTACATAAAGTAACTTCTCAATCACTATTGCACATGCTGAATAGTCTATCAAATGTTTGTCTTTCAGCTTTTCCCAGTAAGGGGTCACCACAGCAGAACTCCAGTCCACTAATGATTGGCAGTAGATTTTTACGAAACACCAAGGTGCCAGCTTGACACCCAACCTTCAACGAAGGCACGCCCATTTACACACATATGTCTTTCGAACGCTACCCAACCACAGGGAGGACATGCAGACTCCACACAGAAGGCACTCCCAAGCCCAGCCGAGAATCGAACGGGAGAACCTCTTGCTGTGAGGTAACAACGCTACCACAGTAGTACCGTGGAATCATGAATAGTCTATCAAATACTAGACTAAATCGCATTTCAGAACTAATGAGGTGTTTAGGTTATGCAACAAAACCTAGACATCTCTAAACAGTAAAAAAGTGGTTGGTATTAACTGCATGAAACTATTGAGTACATATGATGTAGTAAACAAACATACATTGTATTGTATCAGGTAATCTGCATTTTTTACAATTCCAAGTGAAAAGTAAAATTTGGAAATCCCACTGTACTGTCTTAATTTATTATTCACAATTCAGGGTCACTCCAATGCCTAATGTGCCTGTGGTTCTGAGAGACACTGACACAGGCTTGTATGAAGGGTGACTACCAAAATACACATTAATCTTGCAAAGCCA
The DNA here is from genome assembly GCF_019279795.1 of Protopterus annectens. Classification (NCBI taxonomy): domain Eukaryota; kingdom Metazoa; phylum Chordata; order Ceratodontiformes; family Protopteridae; genus Protopterus; species Protopterus annectens. The sequence continues at coordinate 523,339,859 of NC_056729.1, forward strand.
GAAGTACAACAGTAAACAACAGGGCCACTCGACCCATTTCATTCACAAACAGCTCCACTCCCCATTACCAAACAAAAGTATCTGCTTTGATGCTACCAGGATTAAATTAACATACTTGCACTAATTTGATTTAGTTGCTAGAAACATTAGTCACAGCTTATGTGTGCCACTTCACCTTACGCAAATACACGTCATTTTATTTATTTTACTTTTGTTTACCCAGGATTGTCCAACTGTCTTTAGTCAAAAAAAAATTTCAGCATATGTCAGGAGAGAAAAGCTCTAACATATTACAAACATTTTAAGCAGACATTCAGTATATACATGAACAGATATGAAATAACATACATTAAGAATGACTCATACATTTGATAATTAGATTATATTCATCTGAAAGTACAGACAACTATTACACTCTTGCAGAGCCAGAATCACAACAGCAAACAGCATCTGCTTCACTCACACATAGGCCCAATCCATATTGCTCACCACATCTACAGGATCTGATTTAATTTTGTGAGCTTAAAAGACAAAAAAATGAAAAAGACAAGTATTCTTTTCACACAAACGATAGCAAGAGTTCAGAGCTTGTGGCTAATCTTACTTCACTCAAATGCACATTATTCTTGCAAAGCCAGTAAGACAGTAAGGTCAGTCATTTCTTTTACACATACTAGGCATAGCCCCAGCCAGATTGCCTACCCACAATATCTGTTTTGAGCCTACAAAGTTTAAAATAATGAAGAGAGAACAGGATGATTGCATCACTGCATTTCTTTAGCATCACAAAGTTAAGAACTTGCAGGTGATCTTCCTTCAGTTCACAAATACATATTTTAGTCATACAAGACTAGAGTTTCAACAACAAAATATTCACACACCATCCTAATCTATCTTGATTGACCTTGCAGAAAGATTAGGTTAAAAAAAATGTCATCCACAAGTATCCCCAAAAACATACTACATATCTAGTATCAGTCTGACCCCTGCCAGGATATTTTATTAGAAATAAGACATCCACGGTCAAGCAGCCTCCAAAGCACACTGCCTGCTTAGTATCTAGATCACCCTGCCAGGATATTATATTAAAAAAATTATCCACAGCCCCTAAAACAAATTGCTTCCTAGTCCCTTGTATCTAGTTAACCCTGGCAGGATATTATATTAAAAAAAATCCATCAACAGCCCCAAAACACACTGCCTCCTTAGTATATGGCTGACCCTGACAAGATATTATATTTAACAAAAAAAATCATCAACAACATTCAAAACATGCTGCATCTTTGGTATCTGGTTCGCCCTGCCAGGATATTAAAAAAAATTCATCAACAGTTGCCCAAAACACATTGACTCCTTAGTATCTGGTTAACCCTGCCAGGATATTATATTTTAAAAAGTATCCATCAACAGCCCCCCAAAACACACTGCCAACCTGCTAGTATCTGGTTGACCCTGCCTGGAAAAAAAATGCATAAAGTCAAGTGTATCTGATTGACCCTGCCAGGAAAAAAAAACATGTTTCAACTGACTGACCTGATAATAATTATTACCAGTTCAGTCAGTTCACAATTAAGTGCAAGCATTTTTTTTACTCATATTATCCAAAAAATGTATCTTGCTCAAGGTCCAGTGACTGCGCAGTGCACTTAAAGCATGGGAAGGGAACTTCAATGGTTTCCCTTCTTTATACACTTACAACATCAGCTGCATCACGTATGCAGATGACGAGACAGGCTGCTCACCCTAAAAGTCCCTTTTCCAACAATATTCCTGTGGTTAAGACCGCAATGACTTCTGGGTATCTTCTTTGATGCCCACCTACTTTCTAATCCAGACTATTTTCAAAACAGTCCAGCTTGATCAGAAAATAGAAGTTTTCATCTTTTTTTTTTTTTTTTTTTATCGAATCACAGTGAATTCTGCAAATGCTTGCACTTGCATTTTATGTAAGGAACATTTTTTGTTTTACTTTGTTTTTTTGTACTCAATTTACTCTCCTAAATTGTGTGTGCGTGTGTGGGGGGGTGCAGTTCAGCAATCCAGTACCATGAGCTGCCACTGTTCATTTGTGAAGAAGGTAGAACTGAGGAACTGAAACATTATTCCGTTGTTAAGTAAAAAAAATTCCTGATTCCCGAGGAAGCCTAGTAGCAGTAGTCAGTAAAACAGGCAACTAATAAAACATTAATGCCCCCCCAAACAACACAATAAAAAGCACTTAAATCACTTATCCCTACCCTCAAAAGTAAAATAATGTAACTTTTACCAGAGAAAAAGTAGGTTTAACTTAAGTTAAGAAACTTTTTCCAAAATCAGTAAAAAGTAATGTTCCTTTTTAAAAGTTACTGAAAGTCAACTGATAGTCAATAAAAACACCTTTTCCATACCAGCAGTGCTGGACTACAATGCCTTCCAAATATTTAGACCAACTACTGCACTGGAAGAGACAAAAGGAAGTGTCTCTGTCTATATTAAAAACAGACACATCTCTAAGCTGGTCCATCAGTATAACGTGTTTGAGAGTCTCCACATCCAAATTACATTAGACAAAGTCCCATGCTATATTCTTGTAAACTACAGATAACCCTCTATGACTCAGGAAAACCATAATACAAACTTAAATGTACTGAAAATACTCCCCATTCTAGCCAACACCATACCCATGAGCGAATTTTACTACCCCAATATAAACTGGGAGTCACACACGTTCACTAATATGCAGGACCAGAGATTCCTGGACTTTGTAAATGTAAGCACCCTCAACAAGATGTTCTATAAGCCCACTAGGGTGCAAACATCCTTGGCCTGTTCCTCCCACATAAGAGAGAACATTGCACCCTCCCTAGTATAATGTCCTTGCAGGTCAGGCCATAAAGTTGTCTCCTTTGAAGTAAAGGTAAATTAGGGACACCAGATAACCTTGGAACTTTTAAGAATTATTCTCGGGCAAACTTCCTACTACTAAGTGCCACCCTGACAAACTTTCAAGTTTCCCCAAACTCTGAAAACACCACTATCTGTGCAGAATTCTTCAAAGAAACCCTGTATAATCATACAAACAGTAGCAGAGAGTCAGCTGTACCCACCCAGATTAAATGAAGGATTAACTAAAAAAAAACACCCTGGAGGAATCCCCGCATCAATAGGCTGCACAACAAAAAGGAAGAAATCTGTGACAAATTTAGGAGGTGCAGTGACTAGCAAAGTAAAAAAAATCCTCATCAACCAAAACAAGCAACTCAAGGGGCTAATCATGCATACCAAAGCCAAATTTGAAGTAAAAATAGCCTCTCAGGCTAAGGATAATCCCAAACTTTTCTTCAGTTATGCCTGTAACCTCAAAGGGAATACATAGCAATATACCAAATTAATTGTAAATGGTGCCACCTGTATGGAGCCAGAAGATACAGCAAACCTCACAGCCAACAAATTTAGCTCCAGTTTTACCTCCAAAAGGTACCTTTCAGGAACTATCCACATCCATAAATACCCCAAATATCATTAGAGAGCAGGTGCTCAAGGTGTTATCCAAGGCCAACAACACTGCATCGATGGGTCTTGATATTATACCAGGACCCCTCCTTGATAGCATGAAAGATGATCTATTGGGTCTACTAGAATCACTATTTAACCTCAGTCTCTAAATAGGTTTTATGACAAAGGAATAGAGGACTGCAGCAGTCATCCTACTGCAGAAGGGTGAGCTGTCCCTTAGGGGATTATTGATACATTAGCCAGAATAGCCTGATATGCAAAGTTATGGAGATAATATCATGAGTATCCTGTATGACAACATAGGTAATGTACAAGGATTGGACCCAAATTAGCTCAGGGTTGTCAAGAGCAAATCTTGCCTATTCAGTCTGGTGGACTTCTTGGGGAAAGTCACCAAAGCAGTGGACAAGGGTATGATGGCCCATACTGCTGATCTCAACCTGGCCAAGGCATTTGACACAATACCCAACTTGGGCATTGTAGAAAAGCTCAAAAAACTAGGTATAACCCCCTATATCACCCATTGGATAGCCAGCTGGATTACAGACAGGACCCAAGAAGTTAGAATAGAGGAGTATACCTCTGTAAGATGACCTGATGATAGTGGGGTGCCTTAGGGCTCAGTTCTGGGGCCACTCATGTTTGGTATCTACTTCTCTTTTTTTTTCAAAACAGGTTTATTGTTTTAACATATAAGAGAAATATCATAACAATTTTATACAAGTAATTAAAAATAGGTATTATTATAATATTCAACAAAACAACTAAAGTATTTACAAAGACATCCACTACAATCAGATCAATTAATTAAACTAAAATGCCATGCTATTGAAATTAAAATTTTTTTAACAAATTTTGTAAATTATCCATACAATAAAATAAGATGTTTTTCTATTTGTTCTAGTCCTAATTGTGTTTATTTCCATATGGCACACTATATTCATAACATTTTTAAATTCATTGAACGAAGGAGGTGTATCTGAAATCCAATTTCTAGTTATTATTTTCCTAGCCACTGCTAGAATTGACCATAACAAGGGAAGCTTAACCTTTTTAACACTTTGAGGTACAGGTGTGTTGAATAATATAAGAGATTTAGAAATAATGAAATTATCTGTAAAAAGAGCCTGCAAAAATTCATTAATTGACTTCCAGTATTCTTTCAATTTTATACAGTCATAAAACATATGAGCCCAGTCAGCATTAATTTCTACATTACATCTCTTACATAGATTATCTTTATTATTTATTTTATTCATCATCAAAGGTGTATAAAAAGATCTATGTAAAAATTTCCATGTATAAAGTCTCCAGACAATGGAAGACGTATTTCTATAAGCAGATTCCAATATATGAAAAAATAAAATGTGGCAAAAACGAGCAAAATGAACCTGGAAGCTTAAAACACAAATTCTGCAACTTCAGAAAAGAACACGATTTATTGTAGATAAGCGCTTTCGGTAGAGAGCAATCTCCCCACCTTCATCAGATCACAGGAAGTGTAACATCACACGCCCCTATATATACAAATCAATCTGGATTAATTAAAAAAGTATGTATATAATTAACAAGTTTAGCAACTTTAATACAGTAATGAAATAAAATAGAATGATCCAAAATATATTATATTATTACTATTATTAATAACCGGTCCACCTCATGATCTAAACCATTCTTATCAGATAAACAATATAAAAGTGTTTTTTACAGTTAAAAAGTGTACCTTTATAAAGCTACATTTTTAAAAAATATTATTTTATATTTTTTAGAATGCATATAAATGTCTGAATGCATTAGTATGGTGACCTTAACAAACCCGTTTCTTATTATGGTCTTTGGGATTCAATAAATTGGTTTAAATAGTTAACTAAATACATTATTAAATAAATAAACAACTAAACCAACCAAAATGATCCACTCGTACTTATTCAAAATTAAAAGTACGAAAAATGTAAAATGTAAGTAGAAACGCTTTGTAGTCATGTATAACATGTATACTATAAAATCTGTAAAAGTCTAAAATACAATAACCAATAACAATCTATTGCACTTAGGAAACCACTATACATTAAAAAGTTGTGGAGTTTTTTGCCAAAGGTCTAACATTTGTTCCTCAAAAACACAGTGATCTTGTCAAGACTATAATTGACTTAAAACTTTACGTTAGGAAATTAAACCTGGCATACACATTAGGCAACACTCTATCACTTCTAAGCTCACTTAGAGTTTCAAGTGTGTTTAACCCCCTTCTGACAGGTATTTTAAGCCACTTTGAAAAAATCTTGTGAACTAGATTTAAGAGCCTTGGCTAAAGAAAATAAATACAACAAGAAGGGCTCTAAGAATAGTTATAATGCATCTAGGGAAGATATTGCATTCATCCAACTGCTTAATGACTGCAATATCAGAGTAATGGCACCCGATAAGGGAGGGGGGCTTATCTTTATGGACCAATATGCATATGTGAACAAAATGGGTCAACACTTGGATTCAGGTGCTTATGTGCAGCAAGCATTAATGAGGTCAATATAGCTCATAAAAAGATCAGAGGAATTTTAGATGATTTGTTTTTAGAAGGCATAATTGATAGTAACACACTACAGTATATTACAATGTTGGCTCCGAGGATCCCTACATTGTTCGGTACACCTAACATTCATAAAGATTTAAGGGACCCTCCTTTCAGACCAATTGTGGACGGGAGAGGTTCAATCACTTATGCCTGTGCCAAATTGGTGGACAGCATTTTGAAACCTCTTTTGGGATCAGAACCGCAGATTTGCAGGGATTCCTGGGGATTCTTGGAAAATATTGGAAAAATACCTTTCAACCCTGATCATATTTTTCTAGTAGTTGACATTAAAGATTTATACACTGTCATCCCACATCAAGTGGGGGTTGAATGGACAGTGGACTTCATGCTCCGTAAGGGGGCATCAAACGACCAGATGCATTTAGTGGAAACACTCCTGGACTTGATCCTCACCAATAACTACCTGGTTTTTAACAACAATTATTATCTGCAAACAAGAGGGATTGCAATGGGCTCCCCTTGTGGTTGCACTTTTGCTAATAGTGTATTGGCACAATGGGAGGATCAATGTTTATTTGTGAACCAATATTATCTGGCGAATGTCTTTTGGTACACTAGGTACCAAGATGACATGTTTTTCCTATGGAATGGGCCTGCCAATCTTATCCCTGACTTTATAGACAGTATCTCTCGGGCAACGAGTTTTTTAGAATTTACCTTTTCTAGCAATGACAGGGAGATAACCTTCCTAAATGTTAAACTTAGAAAGGATTTCACCCTTAACAAAGTGATTTCCACCATTTTTAGAAAACCCACTTTCTCCAACACATATTTACATTTTACCAGCTCTCATCCCATACATCAAAAGAAGAGTGTTGTAAAGGGACAGTTTGTCAGGGCAGCCAGTATGGTGTCCGAACATAAGGATTTTATAAGGGAATGTGAGAACATCTCTGGTATGTTCCTGTTGAGGGGATATCCCTATGCATTTATTGACAGGATTCAACAAGAAGTAATAAAAAAAGAGAGTCTGGTCATTTTAAACCAATACTAAGAGGGGGCACTACAGTTATTATCATTAAGGAGAACGAAAATGAAAATGGCTTGGGGAATATTTCGTTCACGTTCACCTTTAGTATTGATTGGAAGGCCATCAAAAACATTTTTCACAAAAATTGGAGAGTTTTAATGGAAGACCAAGAATTAATCAAATGTCTTGGTGATAGGCCCAGATTTACATACAGAAGGGGGCAAAATTTAAAAGACCTTTTAGAGAGAGTGAACTACAAGACAAATAAACCAACTAAAGGAATGAGTAAATGTGGGTGCTGCCCTTATTGTAGATTTATTTCAACTGGATCAAGGGTTAGCCTGGCAGGGACTGAATACAAAATTAATGGCAGTTTTAACTGCAATTCCAAAGGAGTTGTTTACGTGGCCACATGCAGACACTGTCCTGCTTTTTATATCGGAAAAACCAACAGGGCTTTTAAGAAAAGAATTTATGAACATGTTCATGCCATCAACATCAATGACATGAACAATGCTTTGGCCAAACATGTTGATTCTTATCCTGAGCACTCCTTTCTGTTTTCAGTTATCCAGCAAATACAGCCAGCCTTAAGAGGAGGGCCTTGGCAATTGCAACTAGAGGAGCAGGAGGTATATTGGCAAATTAGGACCTCATCATACATACATCCGGGACTTAATGAGTTAGTCTTCATTAAATGCATCTTGAAATTAAAAGCCCTGCTAAGATAGAATAGGGGTGGGACAAATGGAAGTAAAAGGACGCTTGACCATAGTTGTCATGTTATTGGATTGGGTTGATATAGTTAATTGAGATATGTCTCTCTATAACCCTTTGGTCTACCTAGGTCTTATTGGGCTTTTTGAAAATACCTTTCAGCGCCCCCCCCCTTTCTTTTCTTTGTTTTGAACATATATCAAAAGATCAGCTTATGATAGCCTTTAATATACATATATCTAATACATACTAGCATGCTGTTTTTAATGTATAGTGGTTTCCTAAGTGCAATAGATTGTTATTGGTTATTGTATTTTAGACTTTTACAGATTTTATAGTATACATGTTATACATGACTACAAAGCGTTTCTACTTACATTTTACATTTTTCGTACTTTTAATTTTGAATAAGTACGAGTGGATCATTTTGGTTGGTTTAGTTGTTTATTTATTTAATAATGTATTTAGTTAACTATTTAAACCAATTTATTGAATCCCAAAGACCATAATAAGAAACGGGTTTGTTAAGGTCACCATACTAATGCATTCAGACATTTATATGCATTCTAAAAAATATAAAATAATATTTTTTAAAAATGTAGCTTTATAAAGGTACACTTTTTAACTGTAAAAAACACTTTTATATTGTTTATCTGATAAGAATGGTTTAGATCATGAGGTGGACCGGTTATTAATAATAGTAATAATATAATATATTTTGGATCATTCTATTTTATTTCATTACTGTATTAAAGTTGCTAAACGTGTTAATTATATACATACTTTTTTAATTAATCCAGATTGATTTGTATATATAGGGGCGTGTGATGTTACACTTCCTGTGATCTGATGAAGGTGGGGAGATTGCTCTCTACTGAAAGCACTTATCTACAATAAATCGTGTTCTTTTCTGAAGTTGCAGAATTTGTGTTTTAAGCTTCCAGGTTCATTTTGCTTGTTTTTGCCACATTTTATTTTTTCACTAGTTTGGTTTTGTGTTAGATTCCAATATATATTGTTTATCTTGTTGATTTGGTGGGTCCCCATTAATAGAAGTGAAATAATTCCAGTATGAATCTACACTGTAAAAAGTTTCTTGTCTGATAACTTTATGTATGTATGAAAGTTTACCTTTATCAGAAACTTTATGTTGTAAATTTAATATCAAGTAATCAATCAGTGTTGGAATAGATTCTTTAACAGTTATAGACATTAAATCTATTTTATTAATGAGATGTTGTCTAAAGGTCTGAACCTCTAACCAGCAAGTTTCTCTTAGATCAAATTCTTGTTTTAAGAAATCTAGATTTTAACTTTATTATCAGATATCAACTGATACCAGTACTTTAGATCATTATCTATAGCTAAATGAGTTCCTTCAGAAGTAGATGACAAAAGCATACCCTGAGTATACATTATAGGAAATACAATAAAATTCCATTCCCTATACTTAGGGTGCATGAATATAAAGTTACGATAACTAATAATAATATTTAATGGGTAACAAACCATATGTTTAGGTGTAATAGGTGAAGTACAAAATTCCTTTAGTAACCATAACATGGAGTTATTTACAATGATATTTTTATGTGTTAAGGAGATTTTCATGAAGTGTATACTAATTAGCTCCCAATAATCTTTCCATTTTGTGACATATGACTGATCTATTAGTAAAGTAATAACTTTTACAATAGAAGAGATAGTATATAAATTAAAGTCTGGAAAAGAAATACCCCCTTGAGACCAGCTATTAGTATGTTTCTTTAATGCAATCATAGGTCTATTAGGTGCCCATAAGAAATTTAACATTAGTGTGTTCAGTTTCTTGATAATTATTTTTGTAGGTGGAAGTATTATTGATTGTGTTAAGTATAAAATCTTGGGGAATATTATCATTTTAATAATTGTAAGTCTCTCCTCCATAGTAAAAAACATATTATTCCAGGTATTAAAAAGATTTTGTATATTAAGAAAACAGGTATTATAATTATTATATATAATAGATTTAATATCTTTAGATAGTATTATACCTAAATAAGTTATCTGACCTGAATTGGGTACATATTTAGTAAAATCACTAATGAGAATATTTTTTCGTGTATATATAGGTAGTATTTTAGTTTTTCTTCATTGAATATTAAACCAGAAATACTTTTAAAATTCATCATGTTATCAAATAGAGACTGTATAGAAGAATTAGATCCTGCTGATGTAATTAGAACATCATCTGCAAAAGTTGAATTTTGGATGTTGTATTTTCATCTATTTCAAAACCCTCTATGTCAGTACTGTTTCTGATCAAATTAGCCCAAGGCTCCATTACTAAAGTGAATAATAGTGGAGAAAGTGGACATCCTTGTTTTGTACCTTTAAGAATGGGTATTTTTTGTGAAACATATGTTCCTACCTTAATGTAAGCCAACGTTCCTTTGTATAAATGTTCAATTAGATTTACAAATGCATCCGAGAAGTTTGTGCACTTCATTAACGTAAACAGATAGTCCCAACTTACTGAATCAAATGCTGAACTTATATCAAGACTAATAAGTGTTAAATCTTTCTTTTTCCTATTTGCAAAATCTATTAATGTTAAAGTTCTTCTTATATTATCAAAAGTATTTCTATTTACAATGAAGCCTGTCTGATCTATATCTATAATGCCGGAATGATTGTCTTCAATCTATCAGCAAAGATATTCATAAACATTTTATAATCAACATTAAGTAATGAGATGGGCCGATATGAAGAACATCTAGTTGGATCTTTATTAGGTTTTAAAACTGGCGAAATAAATGTATATTGCCAAGATGGGGGGGGGTTATTAACTCAGTTTGGGCCAAAATAAAAACCTTATGTATTAATGAATATGTATTTTTAGAAAGGATTTTATATATCTCTGGTATAATACCATCATTACCCGGTGCTTTGTTTGATTTAAGCTTATTTATTTGTGTAATAACTTCTGTATATGAAATACTCTTGTCCAATAGTTTAATCTGTTGTTTATTAAGCTTTTTATTCATATTTGTGGTTATAAACTCCTTTATTTTATCTTTAGGTTCCATGTTAATATTATTATGGTTAATTTTGTGAAAGTGATTTCTAAATTCATCTAGTATTTCTGGTATACTAGAAACATTCTTCTTTTCCTTAGAGAAAAGATTTCTTTGATATGGTTTTGTTTATTCAACCTTTTGTTTTATTTTTAAGTCTATGTAAGTATTTGGGGCTTATTGAATAAGACAAAACTTGTATTCTCTAAAGTTATTTTAACTTTATGAGTTAAAATTTCTTTGTATTTCTCATTTAGTTTGTTTATTTCTTCAATAACTTTCTTGTCCATAATATTTTCTTTATTATTATGTTTATAAGAGTCTAATTTACTTTGAATATCTAACAATTCTTTATCCCAAGATTTCATTTTATTATTATACCATCTGATACTTTGTCCATATAGATATGATTTTAAGGCATCCCAAACATAAACAATGGAGACTTCAGGAGTGTTATTTATGTCTAAAAATGTTTTACTTCTGAAAGTATATATTCTTTATAGTCTTTTAGTTGAGTTAAGTATGCTGGTATCCTTTTGATCTGAACATTATGAGTATTTTATCATGAATTCAAAACAATTGAATTATGATCAGATATAGGACATGAAATTATTTTGGAATTAATTAAATCTGTTACCATCTGGTTAGAAATAAAGACCCTATCTATTTTTGAATAAGTTTTGTATCTGTTAGAAAAAAGGTGTATGGTAATGATTTTGAATCTATCTGATTATTAATATCATTCAAATGATAAGAATTAGCAAAATCCTTTAAATGTTTTGCATTAGATGTAATTCTTCTCTTTCCTATAGTGGTAGTATCACTTTCATGTAGTATACAATTAAAGTCACCAGCTAAAATAATATCTCCTATAGAGAATGATATGATCTTATCAAGATGATGTTTCACTGTATTGATACCAATTCCAGGTATCCAATATACATTAATTAAAGTGTAAGTCTTCCCATTAATTTGTATTGTAACCATACAAAACATTCCTTTGTCATCCTGATAAGACTTAATGGTTTTAGGAATGGGCATACTTTTATTCCATAAAATAGCCACTCCTCTTTTTTTCTGAGTGCGCTCTGAACTAACCAATACTGTATATTTGTTTGTGGCTAGTTTATCAATATCTTTTTTCAAGAGATGGGTTTCTTGTAGGAAGACTAAGTTGGCCTTATGTAAATTAATGTATCTTATTAGGCTTGCCCTTTTACATGGATTATTCAATCCATTAATGTTTAAAGAAATTCCTTTTAAAGATGTCATTTGGCATTTTTAAAACTTAAGAATCTTATGATCAAAATAACAAATAACAAGATAAGTAATGTTACATCTCCTCCTTTAGGTGTACCTTGAAATATAGCTGTATTTATTGAATCTCTTATGGGATTTCGTATAGGATTCAATTTTGTTTGTAGTGACAATGAATGTACAAAATATATTGTGGATGTCAAAACTATATACAAATAACAATGAACAAGTGAAAATAATGTAAGGATTAAACCTTGCATCCAGCCTGGAGTTATAAACTCCAACTTAGAGTAGTATTTACCACTCAAGTTAACCCCCTACCCTAAGCAGCAGTACGTCAGCTACCACCTTATCAATTTAATACTAGTTATATTTAACTGAAGTTAACAGTTTTCAATTCAATTATCTAGCAAGACAAGACTACACATTTGCTAAAACAGCATCATATAAACTAAAATAAACCTTTTTTTTTTTTTTTTTTAAACTGTTCATACTACTATATACATCCATGTAATATAAAACACTTGTATTCAAATAGCATTCAAATAATCTCGATGTTAGAAATCAAGAGGAGAAAAATAAGTTCTAACATTCATTTAAATCAAAAACTTTGGCTAATATGATTCAGACATTACATATATTAGGATGCATCTATTTTCTGTCATGTAAATACAGTTAACAGCTTCCAAAAAAAAACTTGAATTGCTTGTATATGAGCATTTACTCAAACTCATTATTGCCAATAGAATAAAATATTGTATTCATAGAAATTGTTATAAATCATACTTCATAGTTAAGCAGATTCTCAGAAACATTTATATACATATCTACATACACGCACATACACACACACACAAACACACACACACACACACACACACACACACACACACACACACACACACACATACACAAACACACACACACACATACACATACACACACACATACATATATATATATATCTGATCTCACTGAGTTGTATCTTTACTGAGCACCATCTTACATTGCTGTCCCTTCAATAAATCTGTCTGCTTTATACAAAATAATGCACAGCAAACACATTTTAGTAACCAGATTTTACAAACATGCTATACTACTGCTTTAAAATATATCACATGACAATTTCTTCCAGTATAGAGTTATAAAATTATTTATGCTTGTCAATCAGATGAATTAAATGAGTTATAGTAATGTATATGTTTGGGACATAGGTTTTAACACATATTATTAATCTGCTATTCCTGTATCTGTGATGTGTCAGTGTGATATCTAGGTCAAAGGTGAGACCAGCTGCTTTCAGCTTCTCTGTGAGAATTCTGAGAGTTGAAGCTTTTGAAGTAGCTCATGGACACTGTGCATGAGACAGCCCACATCTCAGATTGTCTCTCTTAACATTTTGGCGGGAAACTTATTAAAAACTAGTGACAAACATTCATTTAGCAGTGTAAATGCATCTAAACATGACAAAACCTTCACAATGCATTCTACAGGTTGTTACAGACTCTATGTAAGTGAAATCAAGCCCAAAATTATTAATAAGTAACAAAACTCAACATTTTTGTCCCTACTCAACTCCTATGCGAATCTTATTATTTACTGTGTCTATATGATCAAAAGTATTTCTATATATTAATAAAGAAAAGAAAAAGAGAGTAGAAAGTAAAAGGGTGTAAGGCAGAAATTAAAAAAAATGTAAGAGAAAGCTATAAGAAGTATATACAATAGAATATTACTTACTGTTTATATTAATAGAGTTAAAAATAAAACATATTATTTACTATTATTTAGTTCTAATTATTATTAATTAAAGCATGACAGATTATTTACAAACAAGCATAAGCAGTGTAATCAAGAAAGTATAATTAGGTAGTGTCATTCCTGTATCTGTGATGTGTCAGTGTGATATCTAGGTCAAAGGTGAGACTAGCTGCTTTCAGCTTCTCTGTGAGAATTCTGAGAGTTGAAGCTTTTGAAGTAGCTCATGGACACTGTGCATGAGACAGCCCACATCCCAGATTGTCTCTCTTAACATTTTGGCAGGAAACTTATTAAAAACTAGTGACAAACATTCATTTAGCAGTGTAAATGCATCTAAACATGACAAAACCTTCACAATGCATTCTACAGGTTATTACAGACTCTATGTAAGTGAAATCAAGCCCAAAATTATTAATAAGTAACAAAACTCAACATTTTTGTCCCAACTCAACTCCTATGCAAATCTTATTATTTACTGTGTCTATATGATCAAAAGCATTTCTATATATTAATAAAGAAAAGAAAAGAGAGTAGAAAGTAAAAGGGTGTAAGGCAGAAATAAAAAAAATGTAAGAGAAAGCTATAAGAAGTATATACAATAGAATGTTACTTACTGTTTATATTAATAGAGTAAAAATAAAACATATTATTTACTATTATTTAGTTCTAATTATTATTAGTTAAAGCATGACAGATTATTTACAAACAAGCATAAGCAGTGTAATCAAGAAAGTATAATTAGGAATAGCATTTGAAGAACATATAAACTTTTAAAGGAAAAAAAATGTATCAAATTACTGACCTTATTTTTCCTCTTCAGAAAGAGAAACAAGTTAAATCACAGCTTGCCATTAAATCTCCAGATATTTTGACTAGTTATGAAACAAAACATTTCTTTGCACACAGAGAATAACTTTGATTAAATCTTTTCAAAATATTTGTTGCTTCTTGGAAATGCAGGAACTATATTTAAAAAGATTAATAATAAAATAAAATGATGAGAGAGAAAAAAAAATAGTACAAATCATTTGTTTTTTAGTCTCTTCTTCTTCTCTGAAGTCTTCCACGAAGTTTCAGTTGCCAGTCTCTTTAACGAAGGACTAGCCCATTCCATTTCTTCTATTTTTCCAAAATCTTATTTTTTGATAAACAGTAAAGCAGAGTCTAAGTCATCGAAAATTTTAGGACCATCAGGAAGGAAGATTTTAAGCTTGGCAGGAAACAGAAGGTATGTTTTAAACTGTGCTTTTTTAAGCTCCCTTATTAGTGGCAGAAAAACTTTTCTTTCAGCTAATACCATGGAAGAATAGTCATTGTCAAAACGCACAGTTGTTTCATTAATCTTAACAGGAGCTTTAGCCCAAGCAGATTTAAGAACCATCTCTTTATCAAAGATGATAGAAATCTAACTATAACTGATCTAGGATAGTTTTTGTTAGAGTTAGTATTAGCTATAGATCTATGTGCTCTTTCGATAACAAAAGAGAATGCTTCTGGTAAATCTAAAGTTTTAGGGAGCCATGTTGTTAAAAAAGAAGTAATATTGTTACCTTCAATATTTTCTGGCAGTCCAAAAATCCTAATGTTATTGCGCCTAGATCTATTTTCCAGGTCATCCAGCTTTGTTTGTAAATGTGTATTTTGTTTCAGCAGAAACTCAATGTTGATTTCCTCTTCTTGTATTCTATTTTCCATGTCATTCACAGCTTCTTCTATGCCTGTCATCTGGATCTTCTGTTGTTGCAGGTCCATATGTAACAAGTCTATTTGTTTTGTAGTTTTTTTTGTGAAAGTGTCTATTTTAGTATCCATTTTATCCATCTTAGCAGTAAGTTGCTGGACTATAATTATCAGAGACTGAAGTTCTTTCTTGATGCTGGAGTCTTGAGAATTTGTCTTACTGGAACTCATTTCAGACTGATAAACTGACAGGAAAATTTCCAAAGTAATTTCTGACAGGAATATTATTAAGATTTCCTTTCTTTTTTAGATATGGTTCAAGAACTATATAAAACAAACATATTTAGAAAGAAAATTACTTCAAAAATTAATTTTTTAAGTAATTAATTCCTGTCAATGTAATGAAATTGGTGGAGCTGAAGAAATCTGCTGCTATCCTGTGTTCATCCTTGGCCACGCCGGTATCTACTTCTCTGAGGTCAAGGCTAACATCAAGTACTTCTGGTTGACCGAGTTCTCAGATGATTACAAATTGGGTGAAGTTATTGAATCTCCCAAGACACAAATTTCTTCCAGGATGGTTTGACACATGCTAATAACTGGTGCCAGAGTCATGGTCTAAAACCCAATGGCAAAAGGTGCATCATAGTATCTACCTGATAGCTGGCCATCAAAATGGGCCGCTACATTGACAATACACCCATAAAAGTAAACTCTGTAGTCAGGAATTTGAGAATGCATGTAGACAGTGATTTCAAATTGACCATCGTGTGCCTACTGTAGTGAGGAAGGTGTTTGATGTTACACAACCGAGAAGGAGCGGTATGAGATCTAGATCACAAACATGTCACAGTTAAATTGTACTCTGCTTTCATAAGATCAGTCATTGTGTACAATGACCCCTTTGGTAACCAAACCTCCAAGACCTCCTAAAAGCATCTCTCAATGGCCCTGCACACACTGGAAAAAGACAGCACTTCACACAACATATAACTCTGAAAATCATGGTAGCCCACCTTCCAAGCTCATAAGGCAACACACCACATAACCAAACTTTCTAGTTATTGAGGAATCCATTGTAAGACATATTGATGTCCCCCTTACCAGGCTCAACAAGAAGATCTCTCTTCTATATTACTGTGTTGCTCAAATGTTATTATTCTGTCTTCTGTAATACTGTGTTTTAGTAATTTTTGAATATTATATTGTACTTGTTAATTTTGTTGATATTATCTTTGTAATAATTGTATATGGAGCTTTTCTCCCCGGGCCTCCATTGAAAACGTGCTCATTCTGGCCCAATAGACTTTCACTGTTAACAAGCTGCAAATAAATAAATAAATAAATAAATAAAATAAAATCACAGTGAGCTGTCTGTCTGGAGCCAGGATCCACCAGATCATGCATGCACTTGCCAGTATGACACGGTCATAGCCAATGTGGACGTAAATGGCCTAGGATGTATCTCACTGTATTATCTCAGAGAGACATGATGGAGCTCTCTGAATTTGTGTCCCAGGTGGATATGAATCTAGCCTTGAGTGTCATCCTACCTTCACCAATGATGATGCCATAATACCAGCAAAAAATAATTGACTTCAACAATTGGCTTATTTCTTGTATCACAACAAGGGGATCCAATATCTGTCAGCCTGGGAAGACCTGAACAACAAACCACAATGCTTTGCCACAAATGGTTTGCACTTGTCAACACCTGGCTTTCAAATACTGGCAAAAACTTTATTGATCCCCATAGTTCTTTTTTTAGGCTGTGCCAAGTTGTTAAACCCTCCAACATAACAAAAATCACTCACAGCTATCTAAAGGCACTGCTGCTTAACACTAAAAACTACAAGTTTAAATTAAAAAAATTGCACTCCCTGTAAGCACTCCTCACCCTGGAGAATGCAGATATATGTGCAGTTATGGAAACATGGTTCAGAACCATGGAAAGCACCCCAGCTATCAAAGGTTACAATGTCTTTCATACATTTCAATCCCTCTCAGCTCAGGTTAAAACAAAGGGAGGTGGTGTCTCAGTGTTTATAAAGAAGAAGTACACTGCTAGACCGATCCAACAACATGACTCACTTGAACTGCTCCATCCCCAACTAACCATAGGTGTGACCCCCCCTATCATATCCTTACTAGCTACAAATCACCTAAAATGAGTCTGGAAAACCAGACCTCTGACCTAAACCTACTGGAATCCCGTAACATTCAGTCTAACACCATACCTATGGCTGACATCAATCACCCCTCCATAAACTGGGAGACTTAAATGGCCCTTAATTCACTTGCTCAGAAGTTTTTGGGCTTTGCCAATGCAAATACTCTGGAGCAACTAGTTATCTCACCAAATAGTGGTACAAATATCCTAGACCTAGTACTCAGAAACATTGGGGATGCTGTTCCTTCCTGTGAATTAACTCCTTCCTGGTAAGATCTGACCAAAAAATGATTTCCTTTAGTATTAAAACTAACCTAGAACCTCCTTGAAATGCTATACCTGTTAAAAACTTTGCTAAGGCCAATTACCTCAGACTCAGTGACAGCTTATTAAACTTCCAAGCCCCCACCACCCCCTCGAACTCAGATGATACTGAGGCCTACTCTGAGCTGTACACAAAAGCACTGTGCAACCACATACATAGCTGCAGAGAGGAGGCAGTACCTGCCCAAGTCAAACCTATGATTACTGGCAAAAATAAACTACCTTGGTGGAGCCCTAGTATAAATAGTCTGTTCAACAAAAGGAAAAAATCCTCTCCAAAGTCCATAAGGAATAGACAAAACAGTGTAAAAAGGCAGTCAACATTTTGAACAAACAAATTAGGGAGCTTCCAAAGCAAACTATAAGGCAAAGACAGCCTCATAGGTGAAAGAGAACCATAAAGCTTTTTTTTTAATTATGTTCATCACCTCAGGAGTAATGCTCAGCAATGTGCCAAGTTAATCATAAAAGGCAACACTTACACCCAGCCTGAAACTATAGCAAACCTGCTGGCTGACAAGTTAATTTCAAATCCCCCCCCCATCACTTCCTACCACACCAAAAGAAATACCTGCAACCATCCTTCTACCAGTTATTATGAGGGAACAGGTCCTTACTGCACTCATTAAAGTCAGAAACACAGTCTCTATGGGTCCCAACAGCATTCCAGAATGCTTCTTAAATAGCTTAAATTAGAATTTATCAGGACCGCTAAAACCCACTTTAACCACAGCCTCCAGACAGGCTTTGTCCCAAAGGAAAGGAGGACTGCAACACTCGTCGCTCTGCACAAGACAGGCCTATCAACTGACTCAGGGACCTACAGATCCATAAGTTTGACCAGTCATATCTGCAAGACCATTGAGAGAATTATCATGGACCTGATCTATAATGGCATAGGAAATAGCCAAACATTGGACCACACCAAATCTGGCTTTTCAATGGGAGGTCTTGTCTGCTGAGTCTGGTGGACTTCTTCGAGAAAGTCACCAGTGCCATGGATGAAGGTAAAACAGTACACACCACTAATCTAGACCTGGCGAAAGCTTTTGACATAATCCACCTGACATCAAGATGAAACAAACTCATAATGCCATTGTACCTGGCCCTCATTAGGCCCATAATCAAGCACAATACTCCCTTCTGCATGTACCTAACCAGGCACTTACACCAATTAGAGTGGTCCCAGAGATTTCTCACTACAAAAATACAAAGTGTAAGACACATGTCTTATGCAAACCAAGTAAAGGCCCTATCCTTTTACTCCATGTCTGACCTACAAGTCATTCTGTGATCCAGCCCTGATGAAAATGTTACATATTCACAAGAAAAATGATATGAGGGTTATGTATTCCATGGACCTGAACTTTATTTGGGATTCTAACAGAACTTGCTGGAGAGACAGAATTGTATCCCAAAGGCTACCTTGTCTATGGAATAAACTTCCTGTCTTCATAAAACAAAGCCTGTTCCTCACTCTCTTCAAAAAGAATGTAGATAAATATATGGGGAACTGTAAATTCAATCCTGGGGTACTGCCCATGTCCATTATGTACAGAGATAGTCCGTAAAATGACTCAAGGCTCCAACACTCAAAGACCCACTGCTCTGATACTACCCCCATCCCATATCTGGAGAATAAAGGTATAATATTGTAATATCCTGGGTATTATTGACTAGGCTTGTAAAGTCTCTTGTGCCATTAGCCTAGGAATCACATATGAACCTATGAATTTGACCAGGCATATGAAACAAGTGGTGTGTCCAGAGAGTCCCCCCCCAAAAAAAAAAAAAAAACAAACAAAAAAAAAAAAAATATATATATATATATATATATATATATATATATATATATATATATATCATTGAAAACAAGTCCTATGCAGACCACCACAAAGCCTTGTCCTTATATTCAGTCTCTTACAGGCTGCTGAAAATGACCTATTCCTATCCTATCAATTATCCTCCTGTCCAGCCCTGATAGACCTGTTACATATCTGTAAAACAAATAGCTTCAGGAACATCCAATCCAGAGACCTAAATGCTGCCTGCTGCATAAATAGGACATGCAGGAGGGACAAGTGTGTGTCTCAGAGTGTCCCTCTTTGTTATAGAGTTCATCCCTGCACTTAATCAAGCAAAACTTGGATCAAAGGATAAGAAGCCATAAATATGCCCCTGGTCTGGCACCTATGTTTGTTTTAGAGAGAAGAAGCTTGTAAATGCTTGGCCACCCATGCCCAAGTATTTACACCCACAAAAAAAATTGGAAACCAATATCTATAAACTTTTAAGTGTGGCTTAAAAAGGCATCTTGGATTGTTAGACTAGTTTTCTACTATGACACCATGATACTTAAAATAAATATTTTCACAGGAAATTTTTTTTTTTTTTTTGTAAGATGTAGCTGTATAAGTTTTTTTTCCTTGAAGATGTCTTATCTGCCCAATAATGTCCACAAGAGTTATGCACAAAAGCTCTGAAGGGCTTGGTCCCCAAATCTGCCATTTTAGTTAGTGACTGACAGTTTGGGCATATGGAAGGTGTCCTGGAATTTTGGGAGCCCGCTGGCTATTATATCCTAATTAGGATATAACTATATAACTAAGGATACCTTGGCAATAGGTTATTCTTCCAAGACAGAATTAACTGTTATGGTGAGTTTAGTCCACAACTGTATTTTTTCTCTTGTTTACTATAATTTAGGTTTTATTGTATTTACTGTTGTATTTAGTTGATAAACACTTTAAGGAAGATGAAATTGAAATTAAAATAAAAATTTTCCTGTAAAAACTTACTGAACTTTCATTTGCCATTATATATCAAATTGGCATCTTCTTCTTTGGGCATTTAAAGGAAAAACAAGAAATATATTTGTTATGCTGTAATCTCAAGGCTCCATAAAATGGGTACACACTTGTAGATGGCATTCTGGTAAACCGTTGAGACTGCTTACCTCAACTTTGTAATACTGCAGACTGCAAAATATGTGGATAAATATTATCAACATGCAAATGGTATTATTTTACTATAACTTACTAGCTTAGTCACGCAGGGTGTGTTCACTTGTTTTTGTTACTCTGCTTTATCCATTCCTGTTGTACCGCTCAGCTGTTCGTGATTTCGTACACTCTTAATGAGTTTGCGTAATGTCTTTGCTTGGTCACTATTTTCCTTTTTTGTTGTTGTTTTTTCTTTGGTTTGATTTTCATGTAAATCACTAAGGATTACAGCCGGTCAGTAATGCCAAAATAAAAGCTTCACAACATCTTGTTGTTCAGAAATTGCCCCTTGTTACAAAACCCTTGTTGCGGTAACTGTTTAAGCAAACTTGATTAATGTTTAAAATTGTTCCTGGTGTTAGCCCCTCTCTATTTTTGGTTTTCTCCCGAATCATTGAAAAAAGACGTTGAGAAGTATAATCCCAACAAACAGATACTGTAATACATTGTCAGTGGCCGTAGTGAAGATGACGAGCATGGTGGAGGTGATGATGAAGACAAAGACGATGATGATGATTACGATGTATCAAAGTAAACCAAACTGCAGTAGTGCAACACAATTTAATAAATCCAATGAAACGCACTGATTCAATACATAAAATAAAAGAATAGCGCTTTCATACATAACAGAGTACTTCTTCAGATCTACACAGTAATAGCAGTTACAATTTAAATAATACAGGCAATTAGTGCTGCAGATCACGTGACTTTAAAATAGGTTTAAGGGGAATGAACTCATTTAACCCCTTAGTACCTGACTCCCTGTGGCTTGTAAAAGTAACATCCATTTCACCTCTTGACATTCAGTCCTAGTTGTTATATCACCTCCTCTAACATTAGACTGACAAATCTCTAATACAAAAAATGTAAAATAATGATTATTTCCCATCTGGGTAACATGTTTTGCAAGGGCATTTTTACTATCATTTCTCCAGATACTGTAAAGATGCTCATGTATCCAATCTCTCAAACATCTGTTAGTCTTTCCCACATAGAACATTCTGCAGAGCTCACAGGAAGCTAAATACACAACATTCGTTGTAGTACAGTCAGCATATGCCTTAAGCTCATGAACATGTCCAGTCACAGGGTGTACATACATATCATCATTACTTACATAAGAACACATGGTACATTTATGACAAGGAAAAGTCCCTGAAATAGCATTCCCTAAATGTTCTTTCCAATTATTAACAACTCTGTTGGATTTATAACAGAGCAGTCTCTTTAGACATTTCTGATTTTTAAAGGTAAAGTGTGGCACTTCACCCAATGTCTCCTTACATTTAGCATCTGATCGCATTATTTTCCAGTGTTTTTTAATAATATTGCATATAGCAGAAGAATCATTGGAGAAGGTGAGGCACATTCCTGCCTTACCTAACAAGTTCCCAGTCATGTTGACAGGGCCCACTTCTGAATTCATGCAGAGTTTTAATCGAGTGTCCCTAAATGAGACAACCTCATCTTGTGCTTCAGATATATCATCCTGTGGATAGCCCTTTTCTTTAAAATTATTTGAAATTTCTTCATAAGATTCATACATACAATTGTCCTTTTTATGCAGCCGGGCAGATCTATAAAATTGCCCTTTCAGCACATTCCTACTTTACAGATTTCGGATGCATACTCTTGGCATGTAAAATGTTGTTGGTCTTACAAGATTTAATATAAATCTGTGTCTCAATGCCATCAGGGGCTATAATAATTTGTACATCCAAAAAATAAATCTTCTCATTAGATGAGCTAAATGTAAATTTCAAACAGCTGGTGCTGCTATTAAGATATTCAATAAACTCACATAAGGAAGAATAATCATTCTCCCAAACAAAAAACATGTTGTCCACAAAACGATCATAACAGAGGATGAACCTAGAAAAAATATTATTTTCATTAAAAACAAAATCAGACTCCCACTGGGTCATGACCATGTTGGCGTAGCTATTGGCACAAACTGTGCCCATAGCTACACCCATTCGTTGTAAATAAAAGGCGCCTTCAAACATAAACAAGTTATGTTCCAATATAATCTCTAAAAGGGAGCAAGTCAGATGAACCTTATTCATGTTATATGTACTATTCTGTGTCAAAAAATGTCTAACAAAGTCTACCCCTATATCATTAGGGATACATGTAAAAAGTGACGTCACATCCATAGTGACTAGTAACACATCATTAGGAAATCCCTTTAACTTCCATTCATTTAACTTTTGCAAAAATTGTCTAGTGTCCCTTAAAACATGTTCAACTTTATCACGTACAGGACAAAGTTGTTTCTCCACATATATGGGGAGTGTCTCTGTGGCCCACCCTCTACCAGATACAATGGGTCACATGAGTGGATTAGTGGGATTCTTATGCAGCTTTGGAAGTCCATGGATATATGATACCATGGGATGCCCTACTAAGAAGTATTCATAGACCTGTTTATCAATGGTGCCTTCCATTAACAAGTCTTCAATACATTGTTGCACTTCTACTATTAGCCTTTGTGCTTGTAGTTCAGTAAGTGGCAAGTAAGTGACAGTATCACTAAGCATATTCAACATAACATCAGTGTAATAGACGGTGTCAAAGACCACAATTCCTCGTCCCTTACCAGTTGGCCTGAAACACAATGTATCAGATGATATTAACTCCATTAAGGCAGAAAATTCTGCTCTACTGAGATTATTAAAACCATGATTTCTTTTACTTGAAAAGTACTCATAAACATCAACATTTACAGTATCCGGAGAAATGATAGTAAAAATTCCCTTGCAAAACATGTTACCCAGATGGGAAATAATCATTATTTTAAATTTTCCGTATTAGAGATTTGCCAACCTAATGTTAGAGGAGGTGATATAACAACTAGGACTGAATATCAAGAGATGAAATGGATGTTACTTTTACAAGCAACAGGGACTAAGGGGTTAAATGAGTTCATTCCCCTTAAACCTATTTTAAAGTCACATGATCTGCACCACTACTTGCCTGTATTATTTAAATTGCAACTGCTATTACTATGTAGATCTGAAGAAGTACTCTGTTATGTACGAAAGTGCTAATCATTTATTTTATTTTATGTATTGAATTACTGTGTTTTATTGGATTTATTAAACTTTCTTGCACTACTACAGTTTGGTTTACTGTGATACAAAATATTTTTTTCCTGCAACCGGACTTTGTTCCTTTACCTTGTTTTACTTTGTCAAAACTTTTATCCAGTTTGGAGCATGGCAGAAAGTGCAAGTATCAGTGTGACTTCCACACCTGAGGCTAACCAGGCAGCCTCTTTTATGGGGCGTTTAGATCATTTACTTATATCGGAAAGGAATCGTTTACTGACTATGGATACTACTACTTCGAATACTTCTGTTCAAGAGACAAGACCTGATAATTACAATGAATTTTTACAAGCATTTCGGTCCATTGAGAATAATCTCTGTAGGTTTAAGAGATTACAGTGGCAACAGCTGCATGTCGAAGCTTGTTTGCGACATAGACAGATACCAAGTGTGAGTTCCAGTACACGAGTCTTTAGAAGTTGTCTCTCAAGGTATAAAAACATTACAAAGTTGCTGAGTTTAAACTCCTGATGAAATACATGGAATACAGATGCTACTTTGACATTTATTGTACTCTCATGCCTTCATGCAAAGAATGTAAACATGATGGCTGTTTAAGCCACATGATAGCCTTGCATTTCTAGTGTTAAATACGGATGACAACAGCAATAAGAATAAATGAGTGTATGGATCGTGCAATCCCTAACAGAACCAAGATGTTATCCTCCAAAAAAAGGAAGCCAATCTGGTGGTCCCCTGCCATAAACAAACTCTACAACAGAAGAAAGAAACTGTTGCAAAAAAGAGTAAAATCCCATGATTGGAGGAACTCCGTGGTCGGCCTCAGTAAGAAGCTGAGATCCCTCATAAAATCCTCCAAAGCTAGTTACGAAAACAAAATTGCCACTGATTCTAAAGACAACCACAAAGCATTCTATAGCTATGTCAAGAATCTCAATGGCAACACTCAGATCTGCTCTGAGTTACAGCACAATGGCACTAAATATACAGAACCAACTGACATTGCAAACATCCTGGCAGATAGGTTCAGTGCTAACTTTACCCCTCTCTCATCCCCTAAAAAGCCCATCTCTATACCAGAAGAATGCACTTCTGTGGCTCTGCTGGACAGGGGCACAGGAAAATAATTTTCTTGGGTGGCAAAAGCCAGGGTACCGTTTGGCTAGGCTTATATAGGCCCTAGGGCCAATAACCTAGTACCTACCTATGAACCTATGAACCTATATACTGGAGGTCAAGTGAATGACAGAAATGACTATTTATTCAATTACAAAGGAAAGTCAAAACAAAGGGGCTGATTGTCCTTTGTTTAGTGAGGAACAATGTGGGAGCAAAAACTCAACATTATTTTTTATTTTGGGAACTGAGAATAAGTATTTCACTACAGGTAAGGTGTTAAATAAAACAGTTTGCATCTGAAAAGTACCAACCATATTATAGTAAAGGAAAAAACAAAAAGAAATAGATTTGGCTATTTTAGAGTTGATGTTTGGGATTCATGTATTCATCCAAACTGCAAGTGCTTGAATTCTATTATTAGCAGGACTATTTTCCAAAGTAATAGAATAGTAGACACATGTTTTTCTTTTCTGCAATGTGACACATCCTTGGAGTTATTAATATAATTTAGTAGGGGATAAGTGAGATGGCATAAGCTCCACGTGTGGAGTGTTGGAGGTTGCCCCACACTTATTCTTGGCACTGTTTGATACTATGATCGTAATTGTGAGCATTCAGAACAACATTCTTGTGACTTTGAGGTTTTGATTCTGAGAAACTAGGTAGATCCAATATTCTTAATAAGACATGGGATACATGGA
Organism: Protopterus annectens; assembly: GCF_019279795.1. Classification (NCBI taxonomy): domain Eukaryota; kingdom Metazoa; phylum Chordata; order Ceratodontiformes; family Protopteridae; genus Protopterus; species Protopterus annectens. The sequence goes on from NC_056729.1 coordinate 523,365,772, forward strand.
AGCAAGGATACATCATTCAGTGTTACAAAATGGAAAGTAAATTAGCTTTTTTGTAGTTTTAGAGAGGACATAATGGGTGAGCGGACATACATTAGTCTTTTCAGTTTAATGATCGATTACGGAAGTGTGCACCTTGATATCGGTAGGCAACATAGAGATGAGATGGAAAGTAGAAACCACACTGCAGTTTAAAAGACAATGAAAGGCTTGCTTTCCTGCAGATCCTCACAGGAAAACTGGATGGTAGATTTATTAAAGGTGGTAGTGAAACAGATTAATAGGCTTGGTGGAGTGAAGACAACATCTCTGTTAGGAATGATCAAACAGGTAAAAAGTCAGCACAGCCACAAGTCTGGCAGATCACATTCCAAGGCAAGAAGCATGAATCCAAATGATTCCTTGCTATCTGGAAACTTGTTTTGCCACCTGTCATGGGCACAGTATAAAGCTATGCTGTCACCGCCCTGTAAACACCTTGGGTGTCTGACGTAACCAGTGACCACAGTTCAGAAGCACAAGAGGACAGCTACAGTGGGAAGTATGAATTATTTTGATGCCCCTTTCTTTGAATGACTTCTCATAGCCATCTTTTCGTGGCTTTGTAAAGACATGTGCTCTGTTTGTTCCAACAAGATATTTATAAATAAATAAACAACATGATTTGAGAGGTTATTTGATGTTTCTTTTGTTGTCATTCATGTATGCACACAACTCCTTGTCACCCTTTTTCCTCATATCTCTAGATTCACCCAAAGTATACCTTAATTATCTTGTTATTTATTATCACTTACATTTACCAGCCAAAGGAGAGACAGGAACTGTATGTATAGATTCATACAGAGGTACTAAGCATATGATCCAGTGGATCACTGTGGAGCGTAGTCAATTTCCTGAGTGCAATGTCTGGTTAAGTGATTTGCTTGAGTTACACTGAAGGCAAATGAAGGCTGAGAGAGAGTCAAACCCCAGACTACAGAAAGCAGTGCATTAACAGTCCAAAGCCTTAATCCTCTACAATAACTTCTTGTAAATAGTAATGTTCTCCTGCAGTTTTTCCTACTTATCCCAGAAAATGCATTTATGTATCCAATAACTATACAGTTGTTTGTTTCACAGATATTACTATACCTTAAACAGAGAATTGTGTCACCTCTGATTTGTCCCATATGATAATTTCATTGATGACCTTGAGATGTCATTTTAGTACTTTGTCATGTCACTGTATAACAGCATTCTTGAGTTACATCTGTTTCTAGTCTTAATATAATTGCAACTATCTCTACTTCACCTGCTTTTATCTTCTGCACGTTAACTGTTTTGATTTGTAACATGACTACCTGGTTGGGACCATCAAAGTTAACAAAAGAAACCTTTCAACAACTTTTATCATACCTTTAGGATTCTTTCAAGTTTCACCATTCAATCCTTGAACCTTTACTGTTCACTCTTTTCATAAACAATCTCTGCAAAGAATTCCTAACATCCAACATCTTCCACTGGACTGAGGATCTAGCCCTTTACAGATCATCCCTGTCATATAGATTCATTTTAAATAAACCCCAAACTGACCTTGCCAAACTCTCTCACTTAATTCAGAAATACAGTACTTACCAAACTGAAAGAAAACAATCTATGCATATATATATATATATATATATATATATATATATATATATATATATATATATATATATATATATATATATATATATATATATATCTATATATATATATATATATATATATATATATATATACATATATATATATGTGTGTATGCACACACACACACACACACACACACACACACACATATATATATGTATATATATATATATATATATATATATATATATATATATATATATATATATGTGTGTGCGTGTGTGTGCATGTATACATTATGTAGGTTGTGAAATTGTCATTGTATTTGTATGCGTACGTTTAATAATGCAGTCCTGGTCACTGTCTGGGTGTCCAAGCTGGGCAGCTTTTATGCATGATGCACAGTACTGGGCAGGCCAAACATATGTGTTTGATAAATATATGTTTCTTAAATTACTCATTTGGGTGGTATATTCCATGCATTTGTGACTTGTGTCCTAATGTTATATCTTCTATTTCTTAAGGATGTGTAAGCATGCTTGCTCATGTACCTGTGTGGATGACTGTGAAATTTGATGTAACATTGTTGGTGTTGCTTTGACATGGGTCTGCTTTGGCGTGATGTACAGTCTGTATAACATATGCTGTAAAAAGCCATTTGTTATACATTTTAACAGATCACTTTTAATTTTCATATTTCAGTCATGCATTACTGCTGACATTCCTGTACAGCTGAGCCATGTTTTATGTTGCTGACATACAATTCATGCACCTTAGGCTGATCATTGTTATCTCTTCTTCCCAGGTTCATCACTTACTTTAATGAATGCATCTACTGCTGCTGCTGCTGCTGTTACAATTTGTCTCACCTAGGATGGACTCTTATCTGATGCTCACAGAAAACAGCCCTTACATGGGTAAGTAATGGCTGATAATTTTGCATGCATCACTGTTACTATTTGTATGTGCTTAGCTTCTTACATTTTCACTTAGGTAGTGAGTGTGAGCACTATCCTCTGCCTCTTAGCCAGGGGCATAGTATATTGTGCATGGCTGCATCTGCTAGGGTTATCCACAACTGCTGGTTCTTCCTCAGCTATGTCTGCTAGTCCTGCTGACCCTACCTGTGGTGATGGGAACTGTGATCTTTGTTGCAACTGTTTCCTGACAAGTATATTGTGTAACATGGCACAGACTGTCAGAGTCATAAAGAGGGGCACCAATGGATGCATCGCTTTATAATATTTCTAGTTTGAAGATGTACATCATTGTAACCTTGCTCATTGGGGATCTGTGGGTTTCTCATGAGTGTCATGAGCCAAGGTTCCAGGACATAATCTACATCTCCCACTAGATGCCCTTGTAGAAAGTCACCCATAGAAAATCTATTATACCTGTGAAAACTGACAAGTTTAAATGCACATACATTATAGATGATCCCTTGGGCATTTCAGACCACCTGATAGTTGATAGAGTGATATGCTTTTCTTTTGATGTACCTCCTTCTCTCTTCCTCAGGTGGAGCTTTTAGTTCAATGTGTGTGCAGTCTATGGCCTCAGAACCTTAGGAAAATGTGCTATGGCATAGACATGTTGCATGTCAGTAGCGCTCTCCTCTGGGAGTCTGTGAAAAACAGATATGATCCTATCCTATATATTGCAGCATTGCATTCAGAAATTGATGTAATATTCTTGAGGCTAAGTCTTGTGATAACCCTAATATGTCCCATCTGGGTCTGAAAAGTACCTGTAGCTAGTATACATATGCTATACATACCTTAGTTTCCACTGGAATGAGCTGTCTATAATTTCACTTGGGTCTCAGGTGTAACAAAGGTTAATTATTTCCTCTAAGTTATCTCTTTCTACCCTGTAGCACTCAAATATTTTAGTATCATGAAGTCCATGATATGTCTGTCAAATGTGGTCTGAACACTGTTTTCCTTCATGCCGAGGTCTGGCATAAGCAGCACCTTGTATTAAAGCCTGTTACATGTGCAGGTTAATAATAGCAGCAGCAACCGCTAAAATATTTTTCTAAGCATGCTTGTGGCTGTACTCCAAAACTGGAACGGAGGCTAAAAGGAAGCATGGTGTGTATGCACAGATTTTATACATTCTTGAATCACTCTACCATGTTGATTTTCTTTGTTAGCATGTATTTCACATACTTTATGCCTTCATTAGCATATTCTGCTGTTTACCATTGTTTTGCAGCTGTGAATGAAGTGCAAGGATATTTAATGAATACAAGACAGCACTGCTTGTTATGAACATTTGCTTAGCAAGAAGTGTAGGCTTTCACGAATCATGACCCATGTCTTAGCGACTACACAAATGTAAATCTGTATCAGGAAGGCCTCAAGTTTGGGTATTATTCTATTTAAACTTGTAACACTGAGTAATGCCAAATTGCAGTTACAGTATGTAGGACTGGCCAACAGGGTGAGAATGCCTAAAAAAGGTTCACTGGCTACAACAAAGGCTTAAACCATTATGTGGAAGCCTGGGATGAGATGTGTAAGCCCTCCATGGCAAAAATGGAAGTCTTATTTATCATGTCACCCCAAGCTGACATAATCTGGATCCCCATAGACTGACACCAACTACTAAGCCAATTACCTTGTTTTAATATCTAGGCATGATTCTATGTAAAGGCAAGCTACTAGTGTCTTTCCTGCCTCTAACAATTGCATAGCAAGTTTCAGCATGTCTCTCTCAGTCAATTGCCTCAGGTCATTCACTTGCATACGGACAAACATTAGATTGTTTTCATTTCTGTTTTGAATAAGGGCCCTTAGGACCCTGTAACATCATGTTTCTAGAAGCAGACAAACAGCTAACAGTCACCCTGCTCTTGTCTAGTCTTGTGAATGTGAAGCCTGTATGCCAAACTATAGAATCATGACTACCTATTGAAATTTTGGCACTCAGAATATCAAGTGCCAACGCACTGAAAGAAAAGATCAAAAACGCAGGAGAAAAGTGAAATGGGAACATTGCTCTTCTTTAAACTTATATATACCAACTCTAAGATCACCATACCTCAGAGAAAAGGGAGTATTCCAGGAAATGGCCATCTCAGACTTGGTATATGTGAATCTGTTTTTTTCGGGCATTCAGTTTCTGTGTTTACAGACTTGCTGTAGTGGCTTCTGATATTTCCGAAGCATAGCAGATTAACACAACAGAATGGCAAATTGCACAAAAGCCTGAAGAGCTTCTTACAAAACCAGAGCTAGATAAATTAGGAAAGCCCCCACACACTGCCCAAAAAGTGACCATCAGGACTCAATGTACCTCTGTTCCTTCTTTCACCAGGAACAAAGAAGTAGCATTAATCCCATCATGAATTCTAAGAAGAAATGATCAGGCTTTCCAGTCACTGGTAATCTCTAGGAAGGACAGGAAATGATATCTCTCTGTTCTTTCTCTCACCAGGAGCAAAACAGAAGCACTAATCCCAAACTGATTCCTGAAAAGTAGTTTGTAGGCTCCCCAGTGATCATTAGATTTTCCCAAGATGTTACAGATTTTAAAAGTAAGATGGAGAAAAAAATGATTCATGCTCTGAGTATTACAGTCGGTAAAAAGTGAGTGGGATGATATGAAACAGAAATTTACTCAAGATTTACCAGTCTAAGAGAGGGCCTTTCCAGTTTGATCTTTTAGTGACTGACGGTATGAGCAGATAAGATGTAACTGAGAGCAACTTCCAAAAGTTAAATGTATAATAAACATGAAAAACACAACATAGTGGAACAATACTGACTGAAACTATAATAAAACAAAGTACCATAGCAAGCTGGTAAAATGGACTGCCACTATTACTTCTGATGAAGTTCACTTTTTTTGTGGATGAAAGTGCAAAATACACTTTTTATTTAATAGTGGCAGTCCGTTTTACCAGCTTGCTACAGTACTTTGTTTGTATTATTATAGTAAACATGGGCAACTCAAATGTCATTGAGTTTAAAAGCATAGCAGGGACTGGGCAGGTGAGTGTGAAAAATTCAGTCTAATAACTCCAGCAGTAGTCTGACTGCAACTGCAGCTCCCAGTTATTAAATCCTTTCCTGTTCTGCTTGTCCTAAATGAAATCCTACTTGTCAGCTTGTAGGACAAATTAGATTTAATTCCCTTGCAATCAGTGAATGAAAAATTATTTTTTTTCTATCTGACCACTGCCAAAATAAAATAAAACAAACTGTAATAGAATAGTAGTAAAAATCAAGTTTTAACCATTCATTTATGCTTCACTGGTTGGCATGCATGCCACGGTACTTTAATTAAAGAGGGATTAGCATCAGTTATAAGATTTGTTGGGGAGCTATACCATTTGCGATTATCAGTAAAACTAGTAAACAATAAACGGTTTTGGAAAAATTCCCAAGTGTCGAGAACTTAATATTTGCCATAAAGCAGGCATTCATAGAAAAGAGAACAGTAATATGGTCAGATCTGACTGGAAGGGGTATCATCTGGTATGGTACAATTGGGTGAAATGTATATTAGGATAAGGTCATTGCACTGTATTTTTGTATTACTGTGTACCTTCCATTGTTGATGAGACACCCCAAGGTGCATCTTCCACCCAATGGCTGAAATGGATTCAATGGGGTCAATCCCTTACCGGAGTCAACACTATTCTGGACAAAGCCAAAAATAATAGGGGGCTGCAAGGCAAAAAAGTCAGGAACACATTTTAAATATTGGTCCTATAAACTTAGAAAATTGATAGAATAACAAGTTTTGAATTAAGGATGTCATTATATAGTGACTTCAATCTTCAATGATTGTCAGAAAACCACAAATTTTACGAGAATAGACCAAAAATACAAGACAAAATTCTAAACATTCTGTGAAATTCTATAGGAATATATTATGTTGAAATCACAAAAGGAAACGGTCTCTTTCCAGACTGGTTAAAAATGGTTACAAAAGAAAATAGTCTCTTTTTCAAATTGATTAAAAAAATACAGACCATAAACTTTCACTCAAAATTTTTCTGAATAGTGGTACTATTAGGGAGAGTTTTTTTTTTTTTTCATAAGTAATGTTGAGGGTTAGGGGCAGAGACAGTCTTAGGATTAGGGTTAACACACTTGAGTAAAGTAAGACAAGAGTGCTACACTATCCAAAGTGAGATGGGTAGTGCCTGGGGTACATAAATAAAGAGAGATGCAGCTATACAAGCATACACATCTGTGCAGTAAAACATGTCTATAGAAGGACAAGATGCAGTCCATAGAGCAACCACATACCACATGGTATGAATGTCATGAGAACTGAAACATTACTTTACAGTTGTCTTCCTCTTTGAATAAGTCAGTATATATTGAAGTTATGCTGTGTGTTATTGCCCTTAGCAGGATAACACAAACAGCACACAAAACTATATAGCCACACAGCATTTATGTTATGGTGCCAATATATGCAGACATCTGCCAGATGCATAAAGAGAGGGAAAGATGCATATAGGAAAGTAGGAAAAGGGAGAAGAAAACTAGCAGGATAACATATAGTGTGTGCAGGTTGGGAGACGGCAGGGAAACACTGTTTCGTGAGGATAAGGCCACATATTTTTCTAAATGTGCTCTCTTATCTACTGAGCAGCTGCAGTAAAGGGTACCCCCATAACTGTTATTTTGACTATAGTATATTATATTCTCTAGCAGTTATCCAAGATCTGTCAGCATTCCAATCATTCCCTTGTCCATTGGTTGAATTTTCTCTTTAGCTGGGGCCAGCACAAATCTTAATGGTATCCAGGAGGTGGGGTCATGCTGTCCAACAACCATCTGGGATATTTTCCCTTTTTTAATCTACCCTGTTTCTCCTGTTTCCCCATCCCTTGTGGACCTTTAGGTTACATCTGACAGGTGGGTGTGCAATGGAGACATACAGCGCATTGCCCCACCTCCATAACAGCTCAGCCATGTCTGCAATCTTTCTCCCATTAGACCACACCTCTCTAAAGTGACATCCCCAGACTCCATCAGGGATCATCATAGGAGCTACCCACAAGGCCACCAACTCTGCCAGGGGGTAGTAAAGCTTATCCCTCCCTGCACCTCCATCAGTCACCCAAGCTGCTAATCTAACCTTGGTCAATGGGGCCATAGTAAGGGCTTTATACCTCCACACCACAGTACCTTTTGCATCAAACTAGGTGGCCGTGTGGAGTTTCACTATGCAGGAAGTGGTGATATAGTTGGTATGTATGCCCATACCTCTCAATTGTCCAGAATTTCACAGGATATTCAGATATTTGCATCTGTTCCTTACAAAAAATATGGTTTTATGACAGATCATTGAAGACCGAAGTCACTAAATAATGACAGGCATTTGAGTTTGTAACTTCATATAATTCAGGAAATACATACTAATGGAAAACTTGTTATTCTAGCAACTTTATAATAGTTAAAGAGAAATATTTAAAACCTGTCACTACTTTTGGCCTTTGTTTTCCCATTATTGTTGGCTTTGTCCAGATTTCTTGCACTAGGAATTTGAGAGGTATGTGTATGCCAGCTATGTGAGACATGCAAACTACTTGTGTGGACATATTGCTTTTGAGCCCATAGGTTACTACTGGAAACTCAAGGACTGGTAGCTCTTCATTTGTGCCTGTGGGTCAAGGGGGGGTTTGTTACACATGGGACTTAATGAGGTAGGTGTTGTTAAAGAAGTATTCATGGTCTTTGTCTGTATAGTGACATGCTAGGAAACCATATACATTTAATCCTCATATAGATCCTTTATGTAAAGGAACTTGTTGAGTATTCTTGAGGTGGAAGACTATGAAATGCCAAATGTGTCCCTTGTTTTTCTCTGGAAGGTCCCTGCAGCTAAAATAGCAAGAGCTATGCATTTCTTGATCTCCACAGGCATTAGGGCTTCATTTGTTACCTAGTTCCATCTCAAAAACATTACATGACCCTTTGCATGTATTTTCTTCAGAGAACTTGTGATCCCTGCACAGTAGTACAACATGACTATGATTTGCTACCAGAAATAATTTGCTAAATACATGTAAATATGATGTTTGACAATTCAAGGTGACTTTACTGACAAAGGGTTTCATAATGCTTTATTGATCTTTTCTTTATTTGTTTTTTTGCATGATATATATGACTTCTAAAGACATTACTTTTTTAATTATGCTAACAAAATTAATGTGGTCTAAATTAAAACTGTGCCTATAGATTTCATTTATTCAGAGAATGCATTATACAATCTAGTCAAGACAACTAATGTGAATTGAAATTAGCTTGGCAAAATCTGTTTTACCAGATCTGGGGTGGGGGCCTGGGGATTTGACTTGCTCAAATAAGTGTTTTTAGAAATCATAAAGGTGATGTAGTGCTTAGGAGGTGAAGGCTGCAGATGAAACATTAAACTGAGATCTCAGTTGCCTGATCTGGCAGGTATGAAATATAACACAGCATCTATAGAAAAAACTTAGGTTTGTTTTCTAATAGTTTTTTTTTCATTTTGTATCATTATATGAAAATTATCTATTTCAGTTGTATTGTTTGTGTCTTTCGGCTTTTCCCGGTTAGGGGTCGCCACAGCGGAACTCCGGTCTGTTAATGATTGGCAGTTGATTTTTACAGATGAAATATGCAAAACCTAACTTTTGAGGAACATTACTGAGGCACGCTCCACAAACCTTTTTCAATTTAAATCAATCAGCACACAGATCAAAAACACATTCATTGATTTCAGGGAATCTTGTGGCATTAAACCTTAATTGTCACTTACGTTCAGCATTACTCAAATTTTCATCCACCGTAAACCCTTGTCCATCTTTCACAATTTGTTCCACCACAAGAAATCCAAACCTATGTTCCTGATTGCTATTTATGTGTCTATACAGGGCATTGGTCAACTTTTTGTTTTTAATATCAGTTAAATGTTCATATAAAGATTCTGATAATATAGTGGCAGTCATTAGAAAAAAAAAAAGGAAATTTTGCACACAGATAAGGAAGCAGTTAAACTGCTAGGTGATTTTTTTGTTTTTAGAAGAGACAGGTCATTCAAAAAATTTTTGGAAACTGCCTTACCAAGTCACATTGATGGATGTAAAACAGTGGGTAATTTTAATATGGTATGTGTACACAATGCTCACATATATCGGTGACTGGAAGTAAGTTTTGTCTTAATAGGAAGGACATCAATATTACGGGGCACTATAATTGCCATAGTAAGAACGTGGTATCCATGCCAAAATGTCTGGTTTGCCAGGCATTTTACATAGGAAAGACCTGTAGACAATTAAAGGACAGAATATATGAACATTATTAATATTAACAGTGTGTTAAGGCTAAAAAGTATTTTAGGGTGAATTATATATACATTTTTATATTTTTATACATTTTATTTGTTAATCATTCATTTTAATGTTATTCTATTTGATCATTTCATCTTATTGTGTTTCTCAAAGCATGATTCAACACATCTGGGGTTAATTATGGCCAATTAAATTTGTATAGAAGGTATTTAAGGTCGGGGTTATGTTGCTATCATTGTTCTGAGGAAGTCCTATGCACTTTGGGATGAAAGTTCTTAACTGAACTGTTTTTTGTATTCTGTTGGAGTTACGGTTGTTCCTAATAAAGAGAGATTGGGGTGCTGCTTTGGCTGATGGTGTGTTCCTAGATTGGTTATTGGTTTATTTTTGAGAAGAATTAACAATCAATATTAGACTGGACTCTAACAAATAAACCTTCTTTCTGTCACCAAGCTGGTTGTCTCCCAGACAACCTTAGTGACCATCTACCCTCTCATCTACTAAGGCAGCGCATAAGCCCTCCAAAAAGTATCATTTACAAGCACATCCACAACAAAATTTCAAGTTTTAGCTTCTGGTATTCAGGCCCTGCATCTGAGCGGATTTCTGCTTGTTTGTACCAAGCTAAACTGAGATGGGCTACCAGCATACTCTGACCTGAGACACCAGATGACTAGAAGCTTCTATGCTTCCAAAAAGCATAAGTTGCCTGTTTTATTTTTTTTGGGGGGGCTTATTTATATTGTTTGCTGCATTTTTTTATTGCCTGCCACCTACTTTTATACTGTATTTGTTTACTGTGTACTAAATTACACTGTTATACTGCAATTGCCTGCTACACTGTGCATTTAAAATCACATTTTATTGATGTTTTCACTGTTTACCAAGCTTTTTTGTTTTCACTGTTTTTTAAGTATTTACTGGTATTTTTTCACTGTTTTAAAGCTATCTGTTCTGCCTGCTCTGCCTTTGCCACCAAGCAGTACTTAACTGATCTGTTTAAATAATTCTTTAGAGCCTCCTTGCTGATTTTCTGCTGTTTTCAATTTTTTTCAGTGTCTCAGTGCTGTTTTTCTGCTGTGTTAAACATTCTCTTGTGTTTCCCATTGAAACAAGGGTAAGTAGAAGCTGTAGCATAGTCCAGATCCAGATCTGCTGCTTCTGGAACTGTTTGTAGTGGTTTGTTTGTTCTGATCACATTTTCCAGGCCATCTTGGATTGGAAGGGCCTGCCTGCACTTTTGTGAGGGAATTGTGTTTGATTGGCAACTGACTGGGAAAGGGAGGCCAGTGTAGGGCTTCAAATAAGTGTCCTCATTGGTCCTTTTGAATTTTGTAAGAGTTTTTTTTTCAGGGTTTATCTTCTAGTATTTAGGCCCTGTATTTGAGCAGGTTTCTGCTTGCTTGCATGTCGTACAGCACCACCCACTGCCGCGCAAATGTGCACCAAAGCTGGACAGTTAAATTCAACAAATTTTCCCTTAAAACCCAAGCAGAAATATCCATTTGCCAAGCTCCTCCATGATCAACAGTCTTCAACCTACCATATGGACAGTTGGGCTACCCTTGTTTCTCCTGCCAACCTTTTTGACTTGGGTCTCTTGAGGCAGTGTAGCAATTGCCTCATGTACATAGACAACTGTCTACTAATAACACAGTCTAGTACAGAGTGCAAGAGATGCATTTGCACCATGAATCTAGAATCTATGCTCTCTCTCTCTCACTCAAAACAGTAACATGGAGAAGGTTGTCAACTCACCCACCACTACATATCACATAGTACCACTACTCATACACATACCACTACTCATATACATAGTAGGCATCAAACATGTAAATCTACATACTCGGAGGTTCTTTCGAAAAACTTACCGAAACACAAGAGACCGCCAAAACACGAGTCTGCTACAGCTACCACAGTCTCCACAGCACCCATGCCACATAGCAACACTAGTGTCTCACCCACCAAGCCCAACAGGTCTTCTTATCATTGGAGAATGAATATTGAGACACACAGATGTCCCACTCACCAGGCTGGACAGGGAGAAAGTCATAGTCAGCACTCTGTCCGGTGCCAGGATTTTCCAAATCATGCATGCACTCAAGACTCTCAGCAACAAGTACCGTTATGAGTCTGTCATAGTTCATGTTGGTTTGAATGACCTGAGATGTATCGTACTGGAGTATATGAAGCGAGACATGGTTGAGATCTCTAAGTATTTGTCCCAGGCAGGTATGTCTTTAGCTTAGAGCAGCATACTACCCTCACCTAGAATGATGCCACAGTATAAACAAAAAAGTATTAATTTCAATAATTAGCTTCGTTTTTGGTCATTACAAGGGGATCCAGTTCTTGTCTGCCTGGGAAGCCATAGTTGAAAACCTTGCTGCTTTGCCAGAGACAATTTGCACTGGACACTCCTAGGCTTTTGGCTGCTGACAAAGGCTCTTGCCTCCCCCATAGTGCCTTTTTTTAGGCAAGGTCTAAAAAACAACACTACCGATAAAAATTAAACAATCAGAACAAAATAAGGGTCATGCTGCTAAATGCTAAGAGCTTAAACCAAAAACTTTCACTCCCTGGAAGCACTTCTATCACTAGAAGACATAGATGTCTGTGCAGTCACAGAAACCTGGTTTAAGGCCTCATAGAGTACCTCGGCCCTGCAAGGCCACAATGCCTTCTACACCTTTAGACTGCAAATTGAATGTGTGAAAACCAAAGGAGCCAGTGTTTCAATCGATATTAGAGAGAAATTCACCTCACGTCTAGTTAAACTGGATAACTCCATGGAGTTACTCCAGGTCCAGGTTATGGTGAGTAAGGCCCCCATTCAAGTCCTAGCCAGTTATAGATCTCCCTCCATGGATCATGACACCAATGAAGCCTACTTAACCAAACTGAAGACAATCCAAATTTTACCAAACACACTGCTTATGGGGGATTTCAATTATCTCACCATCAACCATCCCACCATCAATTATCCCACCATCAACTGGATGGTGCAGTGGTGCAGCGGTTTGCATTGTCACCTCACAGCAAGAGGATCTCTGGTTCAATTCTCAGCTGGGGAGCCTTCTGTGTGGAGTCTGCATTTCCTCCCTGCTACATGTGGGTTTTTTCTGGGTGCTCCGGTTTCCTCCCATGTTACAAAGACATGCATCTGGAGCATTTCTCTCCAGGCCTCTGCTGAAACTTGGCTCATTCCACGTTGGACTTTCCCAGTTAACAAATGTTAAATAAATACAACTGGGAAACCTATTATAGCCCAAACGTACTAGCAAAAAAGTTCCTTGACTTTGTGAATCCAAATGCCCTGAAGCAAACTGTCCATACCCCGACAAGAGGAAAAAAAATTTAATCTGGTCCTCACCAACATGTCACACAGGTGTACTGCTGAACCCTCATTAGTTGGAACTGACAACAAATCAGTCACCTTCGAACTGTCACTAACACCAGAACTCACAAAGGGTGAAATCAGAATAAAATACTTCACTATGGCAAACTATACCCTCCTAGGTGAAGGAATAAATGCACTCCAAACCCCATCCCAAGTTGAAAGTGGTAACTACACTGAAGCATACACTAAAGCCCTGTACAGTCAATTGCACATGTGCATAAATTTGGCTGTACCAGATAGAATCAAAGACAGAGCCCCAAGTAAAATCAAGCTGCCATGGTGGACTTCCATCATCAACAAACTCCACAATAAATGCAAAAATTTGCTGTCCAACAAAACAAAGATAAGGACCCAACAATGGAAAAGCATTCTCCTCAGCCTTAACAAGCACATATGACAACATGCCAAATCCTCCAAGGGCTCCTTTGAGAGAAACCTAGCAAGTACTGCCAAGAATAGCCACAATGCCTTTTACAGCTATGTACATAACCTAAAGGGAAGGACCCAAGCATGTGCAGAACTGGGGCCAACAGTATCACACACACTGACCCCACAGAGATAACAAACCTGATAGTGGATAGGTCTGATGAAAATTTCTCTCCCTTATCTCCTCCTAACTTACAACAAACCCTCCCCCAAACTCCCCCCACCTTACATATCTGAAGTCAGGTCCTCAAAGCCCTGTCCAAGACAAAGAACATGGCCTCCATGGGACCAGATGTAATCCAAGGCTGTCTTTTAAACAGGCTAAAACATGAACTAGCATCACTACTAATTACCCTTTTCAGTCATAACCTAATCACAGGCTTTGTTCTTGCCGAATGGAAAACAATTAGTTATTCCCCTCCACAAAGGTGAACTGGCAACAGACCCAGGGAATTACAGACCCAGAAGCCTGACCTGCCTCATCTGTAAGACCATGGAATGTATCATGAACCTTATAAATAAAGACATGAAGGGCAGATCCTGTCTGTTAAATCTGGTGCATTTCTTTGAAAGTGTAACCAAGACCATTGATGAGGGCAAATCTCTGCACACAGCATACCTCCACTTGGCAAAGGCTTTCAATACAATCCCACATTCAGGCATTACTGATAAACTTAGCAAACTGAATGTAAACCCCTTCATTGTAAGATGTGTTGCCAACTGGCTTACAAACCGGACACACACTATCAAAGTGGGTGACTCCACATCAACCAGCAGACCTATTACCAGTGTGGTGCCACAGGGGTCATTGCTGGGCCCCCTACCATTTGGTATATACTTCTCAGGAGTTCAGGTCAAAACTAAAGGGTTGTGGCAAGTTTGCAGATGACTGCAAACTAGGAGCAATCACTGAATCCTCAAATGATGTCAGTATATTCCAGGAGGGTCTCACATAAAGCAACGACTGGTGTATTAGTCATGGTCTCAAACTGAATGCAAAGAAATGCATCATCATTTTCTTTAGCACAAACAATGTCCCTTCACACTATCAAATCAGTAACAATACCCTAAATACCCATGAAATGGTAATGGACCTGGGATCACAGGTTGACTGTGACTTTAACGTTGACCACCATGTGTCTACTGTTGTAAGGAAAGCTTCCCATATGGCTCACTTGATTAATAAAGGCATCAGCTTGAGAGCAAAAGAAATTATAACTCCCCTATACTCGGTACTTATCCAGCCCATAATTGAGTATAATGCCCTATTCGGTATGTACTGTACTAAGCATCTACAGCAACTAGAGAGACCTCAGAGGTTTTTAACAAAGAAGATCAAGGGCCTCCAGTATGTGCCTTACACGGATGACTAAAATCCCTGTCACTATACTCTGTAGCATATAGACTTCTTAGAAGAGACTTATGCCTGGCTTGCAGAGCAACTCAAAACCCAAACCTAGTGAACTTACTGCATATCCATAAATCACATGGGTCTAGGGCTACCCATTTCAGGGACTTTAATATGGCCTGCCAATTAAATAGGACATGCTGGAGGGGCCTATTTATCTTCCAGTGACTGCCATGTCTTTGGAACAGGCTACTAATTCATGTGAAACAGAAAACCTCTAAGACACTGTTGAAGAGGAACCTGGTTGATTGGATGGGGCACCATAAATTCTTACTAGGTATAGCGCCCATAACCATTCTGGACATGGGCAGTCATCACTAAATGCATTCTTGGGTATTGACTTGTACTTCTATGGTATTACATTGGGTTAAAATGGCAGTCATCACTAAATGTAATCTTGGGTATTGACTTGTACTTCTATGGTATTACATTGGGTTAAAATGGCTAGGCTTAAAATGACCTCTGCCTTGATAGCCTAGTAATCTCCTATGATCTTATGATCCTATAAGTCTTTACATCCCTCCTGCAAAAATGTGACAGGTCCTATTTAAAACATCTTCACCTGGATTCGGTTGTGCAATACTCCAGTGAAACATTCCTCAGTATCCTGCACAACCTAGCTCCCCTTAGAAAGAGCCTGACTAACACTAAACAAATGCCATGGCTTTCTAATGATACCAAGCACCTCCTCAAGCACAGAGACAAAGCCTGGTCTATCTATCATGACACCAAAGACCAAGCTTCCCTTTTCATCTTCTGACAATTACAAAACAAATCAGGCAGAGCAAAAAATATACTACACAAAAATGCAACAAAAACACCAAAACAATCCCTATCCTGGGGATTCATCAAACAATTGCTTAAGCCTGGATGGACCACAACTCCATCTCCAAATACAGCAAATACCAAAGACAGTATTGCCTCTCAATTCAATACACACTTTATCTACTCTATACTATCCCTAGTAAAAAAATAAAAGCAATAAGCCTCTAGCTGTTCCTACAGCTCCAGAAAGAAGCCAAAATTCATTTTCTATCAAACCAATTCAAACATCATCAAAAAACTTAAAGCCCTCATCCCTAGCTGCTGACCAACTCACCAATGAATTCCTTAGATTAGCAGCAGATGCCATCTCCTACCCCATATCCCTACTAATCAATGGTCCATTGCTGAGCAATATATTCCCAAGCTTTGGAAAATCTCTTATATCATTCCTCAACACAAAGGAAGCACCTCCACTGATTTCTCAAACTACAGGTCAATTGCTATCCTCCCTCCCATAGCTAAAATACTTACATAGACAACTTCTCAACTACCTAATAAATAATAACCTCCTATTAGCTTCCCAACATGGTTTTGGACCAAAACATAGCACTATAATTGCACTTGTTAGCTTTACAAACTTAATCAAACAACTCAGAAATAACAACCAGATAGTTTATTCTATCTTCTATCTTTCTAGATATGTCCAAGGCCTTCTCACTGAGCTAGCTTCTTTAAACCTTGCCCAACCTGCCCTCTCCTGGTTTCTCAGCTACTTTACTGATCACCAGCAGGCAGTTAAGTGGCAATATGAACTCTCTACCCTATTGCCTGTCTCAGTGGGTGTACATAAAGGATCAATTCTGGGTCCATTACTCTTCATCATATTCACCAGTGAACTCACAGAGCTACCTAATATGCAAATATAGTACAATAATATATGGCCACCTTGTGGGGGATGCTGGCTATGAACTGGAGCCGTGGATGATGACTCCCATCAGAAATGCACACACACCCATGCAAGAACACCATAATGAGGCACACGCACAAACCAGAATCATCATAGGGCATGTGTTTGGGATGCTGAAATCATGGTTCCATTGCTTGGACATATCTGGTGGAGCCTTGCAGTACTCTCCAGGCACATGTGCCCACATCTTTATAGTATGTGCCATGCTACATAATATGGTCCTGCGGAAACAGCTGCAGCAGGGACATAATGGTGAAGGCCCTCACAGCCCACCGCAATTGCCAAGGCCATCACAGGCACAGAGGGATTCAGACCACAAACACCCAGCGCCAGCCCCAGTAGGCAGATGGAGGTGTGCCTGATATGCCCACGAATTTGGCAAAGAGGGAACGTATAGCACATACACCGACAGTGTAGACCCCTACGGACTGACACACTTCTCCACCTGCACACACAGTAAAATGGATGGCACACACACACAACCAACTGTAAATTGTAATGTATAGGTGGCCTACTGTGTGAATCCTACATAGGCAGCCCTCAACTGTTGCACACACAGCAGCTATTGGAACAAGGAAAGTCAACACCTGAACAGTAAACAAAGCTAACAGCATATGTTGATACTGTATATATAGGTTCCTAGGTACATCGGTAGGTACATGCCCGATTGTCAGAGGCCATTCATCAGCCTAGGCAAAATGTGTCTGCTGTCGCCACCCCATCAATTAACTAATTGTCCCTCTGTGGAGCAGAGCCAATTGCGGGATCCATGTGTGTAACCACTTTTCCCCACCTACTCTGCATGGATTCCCCGGTGTGTTAATGAGGGGCTCCATATAATGTAATTAGGGATGTAGTGCCAAAGCATGTGGAGTACCCATGACAGGTATTTGTCACCCCAGCATTCTCCAGTTATGTTTGTGTCAAGGTGTAGCACATTACAGTGTGTGGCTCACTGTGACGTAGATTCCTAATGCTGGAGCACATCCATTAAACATCACTTGGACATACCATTAATAGGTATCATCCATATGTAAACTTACTGAGTTACACATTTGATGGCAGTATGGAGGAATAGCCGTAGTACAGTCCACATACAAAACACCATAACACTTGTACAAATCCCAGATGACCAAGTGGTAAAGCCACTGACTGTGTCGTGCATGTTCCCGGTTCAACGTCCTGCAAGGTCCGTTACGTAATCCCAATGGCACGAATAATGGATGTCAGATGCAGGTCATTAGAGCATGTTTAAGCACATGTTAGCGGGTTTATGCGGTGGCAAGTGACGGTAAGCGTCATTTAAACATGACTACATGACTACATGTATATGCGCAGAACAGGTCTAAGCTTTGCTGAATTTCGCACGGATCATGGTCAAAGATGTCCAGAACAGGTGAAACCAGCATTATTCACCCTTGTACTAATAGTTCCTGCTCTGAGAGGTAAAACAACCACTGCCAGGAGTAGAACATGCAACCATGTACACAATCACCTACCACTAAGCTACCCGAGATGTACCAACGGCAGGTGTGTATTGTGACAGGTTAAAACACAAAAGGGCGGAGTTCAGGAAACAGTATACACCACCATGTACCCAACAAAAGGTGTGTTCACTCTCTCTCTCTCTCTCTCTCTCTCTCTCTCTCTATATATATATATATATATATATATATATATATATATATATTTATTTATTATATATATGTAAATATATATATATAAAATAGGGATAGAAAGGGTGATAGAGAGATGTATGTTGATATATACGGATATACATATATAGATAGGTTAATGACATGTACACAACCATGGAGGTACAAATAAATAGGATACTGCCAACTACCGAATGCTTTACATACCGACACGCGTAATCACGAGGCTTAAAGACCACAGTACCGGAACACTAGAACCACGAGTAATATTATCACGATGTTAAGGGACATTTAGTTATTGCTGCTGGTGCTGCAGTCCAGGTAGGTACTGTGTTTAAGTGTGGTTCCGATTGCTGTAGTGTAAATGCATGTTGAGAGTGCGGTGTGTGTTTCCATGGGACTGTAATGTGTGTGTGTGTGTGTGTGTGTGTGTGTGTGTGTGTGTGTGTGTGTGTGTGTGTGTGTGTGTGTGTGTGTGTGTGTGTGTGTGTGTGTTTGCATCGTGTGTCTGTTCGTGCTAACTCGGAGGTAGATTATTCAAGTAGGTGTGGTCATAGCCAGTCTTAGGCATACAGTTACCACCTGTCCCACTTTAAGAGGGACAGTCCCTCTTTGGGCAGTTGTGTCCTGACAAAAAATATTAAAAAGGGCAAATGTCCTGAGATTGTAGGACATAATTATGTCCCATATATTATGTAATAGTTGCATTAAATAGTTATTCCTGTATCCAAAATATGTAACTGTTACAAGAAACATAATAAGCAACTAAAGTGCTACAAGAATAAGGTTTTATTTAGGACAAAAGTAAGTTCTATCCTTTGTACTGACTGTGGGTATGTGTCGGCCTCTAAACCCTGATGTGTGTCCTGCAAATGTCCCACTATGGCCATTTGAAAAGGTGGCAACCCAAGCCAAAGAGGTTCAGTCACCAACATAACTGCAATGGGTGCAAATATCTGTGACAGAAATACACGAGACAGCTTTCATGTAGCAACATTTCATTACATATCGATGTATTTCCGGAGGGATTGAAGGATCAACATCACCTGCATGCTATATAGGAGCCAATTAACAATGGCTTAATGAATAAGCCTGCAATAACCATAGTATTAGTCTACTAAATGATAGGTCTTCAATTAGGGAAGGAGCCCCAACACACATATGGAATATGTATAAATGCAGTCCCCACAAACCTTTATCTGCTATGTATATCAACATACATCTCCCGAAACAATTGCAATACAGACTGTAATAACATCACAAACATCCACTCACCCAATGACATCTGCAGAAGTGTTAACATACCTTGTGAGAGACACACTTGTAATGGTGCCATGTGAAATCGTTGCTGTTGTACAATGGAACAGGCGCCGATGTTACAGGTTTTGTTTGCAATAGTCTTGTATCAGACGGTTGAGATAACAGCTACACTCATATGTAGAACTACATACTCTAGCCGACACACACAATCCACGGGGGACATGAATTCAAAATATGTGAGTCTTTCCATATAGCAGCTGAAATTCATCACAATAAAACACATCCAGGCTGTCTTCCTCAAAGGTAGGGCAAAAGGACAACGCCCAAGTGGAGTATTCAATTATAACCCACTGTTGCCATGTAATTGGCTAATGGAGTAGCTGCACAGCTGATGTGCATGTAATAATTTACTCCAGAACACCAATTGGTGGCAGGATACCACATGTTACAGGTATCTACGTATAAAATGATGGCTTGCCATACATTCAAACCGTATGCTTATACCATAGAACCGTTTAAACAGGAAAGTAGTAACACAGATATTTTCGTAAACTCGGACCACTAAGAAGGTATGTAGAATACTTAGTATGTTAGTGTATGTAGTGCCTGTTCTGTATTAAAGAAAGTGTACGCAATGCATACAGTGGGAAAAGGTATTATGTAGTGATGTCTTGTTGAGCATAGTAATGCTTGTAGAAATTGTGTGTACTGCTGTGGGCCACAAAGTAAACACATCATACACCCCAAGGGATGCTACATAAGGGCTTTAAACATAACAATTCCACTCCAGCCGCTGTCAGTGGTAGGGTTTGTCCAACAAGTACGTGCCATAACAGGGGATGGTATATGTTGATATACTGTAACAGTAGGCATATGTATGGGCGTATAACGTGAATAACATGCCTAAGGTGGTCCTGCTGTGCAATTATGCTTTGCATTATGGGATATTGTTTCAAAAATGTGAAATGTACAGTATTGTAGGTAGATATGTCAAATATTTTACATAGCATTACTGTTATATTATGCAAACATAAGGTATGTCTATTGGCATGTACAATACACAATAACAGGATACATATGGCTTGTAGTCACCAGATAGTTTAACAGCATGATAGCTAATTGAAATGGAAGAGCTACTCAATTATCCATGCACAAAGGACATGTAATAGCTTCATAGGTTCATAGTTAGGTACTATGCTGTCTGGCCAAGTCCATTTGTAAGCCCAACTACAGTGTTTTCACTGGTAGCCCCCTCCTAGGTTAGTGTCCTGTGCCTGTGAACAGCAGAGCCATTTGTTTCCAGCACCTGTGTACAGTACAGCCACTGCAGTGATCCCTGGCATACATGTCTGTCTCCCATCCACCCATAGAGGTATCTCATGAAGAGTGCTAGTGAGGGTCCCTGCCTGATGTACATAGGAATCATGTTCCAAAGCATGGTGAGTGTCCGTTTCAGGAATGTATCCCTCCAGCACGTCCTACTCATTGTTGCATTTGGGTACATATCCCAGAGCATGTTGCTCCCAGTGGCTTTTGCTTATGTTGCTTATGTGGAGCATATCCATCAATATTGTTGTGGACATGGGCCTTGTATGTTCAGCAGAGGTCACCTCTAAGTATGCAGTATGCAAATGAGTACAGTTGGGGTTTCCTGTAGTTGTGCTGCATACATCATCCTTCGGAGGTCAGTAATCCTGCTGGTGTGTTAATGTTGTGGTATTTAAAGCCGTTGCTGTTCCGTAAGGTACACCCCAAATGGGGTGTTGTACCCTCGAACGTGTTTCATAAGTCAGGAGTATAGAGGTACAATGGCTGCCTCTGTTCTGGCTACAAACCCATTACAGATTAGGGTGGCCATGTAGAAGGATATCCACGCCACCTTGGCAATATGGTTATCAGAGGAGTGGGTACTATCTACGTGTGTACTAAGATCCCTTATAATGTCTTATGTATGTAGGGGACTACCACCTATGTGATAGTCAGTGGGTGATTGGTGTAATCCAAAGGGGATGTCTATGCACCTAGTGGCATGCAGCTTAAGGCCATGTTATCGACACCAGGTATCCGTCACAGAGACACCCTTATGGAGGGTGTCTGTATCAGCTGATGAATCAATCATGGCTCCTAGTTTGCAGTCCTCTGGAAACCTATTCAGGGGAAAGTCCTTCTGTGCTAGCCTGTACCTCAGGGAAACATATACCGAACATGAGGGGCCCTATGACCGAGGACTGGGGTATGCCAATTGTAACTGATGTACAGTAGGAACTATGATATGCTACCCTCACTGTGTGTGTCCTGTCCATGAGCCACTTTGCATAACATCTCGAGACGTAGGGGTCGATATGGAGGTGGATGTGTATATTGGCAATACCAGAATGGGGAACGGTGTTGAAAGCCAATGAGAGGACAATGTAGGCTGTGTGGACCTCCTTACCATAATCTACTACCTTGGTATCTGTCTCAAAGTACTCCACTAGGTGTAGGAGTCATGGTCTGGCCCTAACAAATCCAACCTGGGTGGTATCAAAGGTTTGGAGGCCAACAATGTCTCTGTGAAGGACTTCCATGATGATGTGCTCAATAGCCTTGCAGAACAGTCTAGTCAGGCATATAGGGCAATAGTTCCTCTGGTCCAATGTGGCTCCACCTTTGTGGAGTGTGATAACTGTTGCTGTGCACCATTCAGGGGCCAAAATGCCTGATACAAGGCTATTAGTGAATTTGGTGCCCAAGTGGGGAGCCACATCGTTCTGAGGTTTGTGTAAATCGCAGCCTGGGATGTTGGACAGTCACATGGAGTCTGAGTTCCAGGCTTTAGAGTGTGCAGGTTTGAACTGCATAGTTGTGACCGCAGGGACTCTGCATTGTTCCAGTATAGATTTGGGCCCTTTAGGGTGTAAGAGGGGTGTAAAGTTAGCATTGAACCTATCTGCCATGATGTTGCCAATATCAGTCGGTTCTGTAATGTTCCTGCCTAACCATTGTATGTCAGAGCAGATGTGGGTATTGCCATCGAGAGTAGTGACATACCTCCATAATGCTTTGTGGTAGTCCTTGGAATGTGTTGCAGTAATGTGTATGTAGCTAGCTTTGGAGGATGTGATAAGGGCTCTCAGATTCCTACTGAGGCTGACCAGGGAGCTACCCCACCCATGGGATTGTACTCTACTTTGCAGCAGTCTCCTCCTTCTGTTGTACATTATGTCCATGGCAGTGGACCCCCAGAGTGGCATCCATTATCTGGTGGGTACCGTCATGGCTCTTTTTGGGATAGCATGATCCATGCAGTCGTGTAAGTGCTAATGAAGTGCAGTTGTGTATGTTTCAGCGTTTGTAACTATATTGTCCATCTGCATGGGTGTCATGACTACTGCTGTCATAAGAAGCCTGAAGTTGACTTTGTAGAAATATTGTACTATGTTTTCCGTGAAGGGTGTGGTGCAGGGATGTGAATAACAAGGGTGATTAGCATACATTCGGAACTGACCGAGGGTATAACCCCAGGTGTGGAACACCAGTCACACATGTTGGTAATGTCCAGGTCTAGGATATTGTTGGCCTTGGTGGTGGCATGTATAGGTTGATCCAGCCTATTGGAGGTTATGAATCCCAGAAAGTGTTGGCCTAATGTGTCGGTACATGAGTAGGTATCCCAGTTAAGTGTGGGGTAGTGTCAGTCTCACATCAGTAGTTCCTGTTTGAACCCTACTTTCCAGTACACCAAGAAATGAGGGCCGTTAACCGTGGGATATGGTGTGGAATCCGTAGCAAGCTACAATTTGTATAGCAGTTCTGGCCACAGTTAGTTGCACTTGGATTACCTCTGATGCATTCTGCTAAGCAACCAGCCTGGAGGTGTGTACATCCTTGTGAAATATGGACACACCTCCACCGTGGGTGTTCTGGTCCTGGTTACATGACTGAAAGGTGTGGTCTGTATAATAGCCTGTCAGTGCAGGGGTGCTCTCTGGAGCCTAGAAGCAGGTCCCAGTCACTGCAGAGATATCGAAGTGGTCCATTATAAGGAGTGCCTCGGCTGAGTGCATTTGAGATGAAGATGTCAAGCACTGAGTAACATTACCCTCAGGTTTTGCTTGTCTGTTCCTGTTCTGGTGGTGAATATGTTATTTGAAATGTGTCTAAAACAGGCAGTATAGGAGCAGCAAGAGCCTTAGATGTTATCCGTAATCCCAGGGCCGACAGGTGCAGGTCATCTGTGCCAAAGCATCGTGTTCTGTTGACCATGTCATTCAAAGCAGACAGATACTGGATACCCTTGGAATGACACCAGAAGCATAGGCAACTGTTGAAGTGAATAATTCAGTCGTTGTACTGTGGTATTAGTCTGGACGAATGCAGAATGCTTCTCAGGGCTTGGGCGATACCTGCCTGGGCTACAAGATCAGAGAGCTATTGCATGTCCCTGTACATGTAGTCCAGGAAGTTACATCTCAGGGCATTCACACTAACATGGAGAATGACAGTCATATTGTACCTGTTGAGGAGTGACCTGAGTGCATAGGTAATGTTGCGGATCCTGTTACCCGACAGCCAGATGAAAGTGACTATCCCCTTGTGTAGCCTGCTGAGTGGGACATCAGTGTGACCGCCTACAGAGCCACCTATGACTAGTGTGTTGGGTATGTTATAAAACCCTATTGGCTGTAGTTGATGGGCACACATGAGTCTGTGGGCTATAAGTAATTGGTGTTGTGTTTGGTGATAGGGGCTGCCTCTGTTGCCTACACAGAGTAGTATGGAGAGGCTCCGCAAATGTTGTAGTCTTACTATGTGCGACCTGTGGTGGTAGAGATCTAGTGAGACTATGTGATGAGTGGGGAGTGGTGCAAACGTTTAACATCCCCACATGATTGTCAGGTTCAGTCTGGGTTGGAGAGAGCATTACCTCCAGCATGGCTACATATGTGCATCTCCCACAGGCTGTAGTGTCGTATGTTAAGAGGTGAACATTGACTGTGTACATGAGACAATTGCTATATTGCCTCATGTTGCCCATATTCATCATATAGATGGCCAATAACACTGGTAATTGGCACTTGGACATGCCTGTATATTCAACCATTTCTCACAAGATATGTGAGTTAAGTGTGTACAACAGCTGTTGTACTGTAAGCAAGCTGGAAATGTAAGGACAAACTGTTTACCTGTAGGAAATGAGTAGGATTGAGTGCTATACTAATTAGTAGCTCATGAAGTGCTTACATGTTCTGAACAAGTGCTGAGCATGAATAAGCAATACAGATAGGGTGTTGGATAACATAAACTCACTGCCCCCCAACAGGTACACAATCACATATCCATGAACACTACAGAGCCCCTGTAACCATAACTATGATGGTACAAGGTGCACTCAGGCTGCATGTGACCTGTCCACATCCCTGGTCATATAAAACAGTTTGCTGTACACATACCCTTCCATGTAAAACATAGGTTCATGTCAGTCTGTGAAAACACTGAATGGAGCACACCAACAGTTATCACAACCCACAAAGTGGAGACGCCACTCATAATGGGAGGCACTGCACTATTACCCTGCTGGGTATGGTCTGAAAGTCCATGAACCTTAATCAACATAGATGTTGTTAGCAGTGCAGATGTAGATGACAGTACGGATGAATTCACACTGCATAGCATACCTGTGAAAGGTCATAGGGCATCATCACCCATACTGTGTTCCACCTACACTCAGTATACTAGATGTACCTTTGTATGTCACAGGAGTGTTCTACCAGTGGCCTGTTGACAGAAGCAACACTACAAAAGGTGTCTGAGTGACATGTGCATATCACACCAGTGGCAGCTACAGTAAAACAGGGTTAATGTTTTGTACTCCCCCCTCATTGTAGCCCGTACCACACAGACAAATGGGAGGCATCTGCGTATGTAAGTATGTGAATGGCCATGACCTAGGAGCAATAGCTGACTCAGTGTTGTGGACAACATACAGAATGGGCTTTGTGGGTGAGGTGCATGACTTATGTGCACAATCTGACAGCTGCTTATTGCATTGTCACTGCTAGGTTAGTAAATCTGCACCCATTAACTACCACCTAGGCAGCGGTCAACATTATGGACACTGTGTGTAAGGGATGGTGCTGTGCAGTTTACCTCCCGGAGCTAGTGACATCACCAGACCTATTAGGTAGTCATAAGAGGCAACCCAAGTCATGACAGGGTGCCATCCATGAGCATGGAGAT